>NW_027437222.1:255000-272500 GCF_033239565.1 Halichoeres trimaculatus | reverse complement strand
TGGTTAACCAGCTCATGAAGCTTTCCGTCTGTTTTCAGTCTCTTTATTGTTAATTTTTCTCGTGGGTCTCTGGGTCGTTCAGTCGTCCTTCATTCACGCTGTGCACCTCCTGCCGGCGCCTCCTTCTCCTCCCTCCTCTTAGTGTCACTGTGTCTGTCTGCCTTTGTAACTGTTCTCCTCAGCGCTGAAAGCTTTGACCTCTTTGTCCCCCTTCGTCTCCATTCGTCTCTCTCTGGTCTCCATGGGTACTGTCCCCTGTTGCCATGGTGACTCAGTGGTAGCGTGATGCTGAGTCATGCTGAGGGAGAGAGTGAGTTGGCAGATCTCAGGGTGTAATAAAAAACTCTCCTTCTCCAGATTGAGTTAACTTTCCTGTGAGAGCCCGGGTGGTAACGGCTGTCAGACGCCTCCTCTGGTTGGAGGGATCAAAGAGGAGGGCGATGATGATGATGATGATGATGATGATGATGAAGCTCACAGTAACAGAGTACCTGATGTTTCCAGCTCAGCAGAGTTTGATCTTTCTGTAAAACCTCTGTTAAAACTCTACGTTCAAAACCGTTTATCGTACACATTTATCAGGGTTAACCAGGTGTTCCCAGGTTTATCAGGGTTAACCAGGTGTTCCCAGGTTTATCAGGGTTAACCAGGTGTTCCCAGGTTTATCAGGGTTAACCAGGTATCTCCAGGTTTATCAGGGTTAACCAGGTGTTCCCAGGTTTATCAGGGTTAACCAGGTATCTCCAGGTTTATCAGGGTTAACCAGGTGTTCCCAGGTTTATCAGGGTTGGTTGGGTTGGTCTCCTCTCTTAACAAACCCAGCTCTGTCTGCTGTTTACACCTGACCCCCACCCTGATCCTACCCAGACAGGTGTACGCTCTCTAACCCTGACAGGACGCGTCGTTCAGCCCTGTGCAGGGTCAGCTGTTTGTGTCTGTGACTGTGGTAAAGTCGACCACGGCGTCTCTGGTGGTCACAGGTCGTTATCAGCTTTGATTGATGCTGAGGTCACGTGTTTTACCTTCTTAAAGCTGCTGAAGAGTCAAACCAGCGTCAGTCTGATCCATGTTAAAGAACCTGGTTATTTCTCTGTTATCAGTTTGATGTAAGATGTGAGTTAAAGATTTTAATCTCCTGTTTTCACTCATGTCTCTGTCTTCGTCTGTCTCCGTCTGTCTCCGTCTGTCTTCGTCTGTCTCCGTCTGTCTCCGTCTGCTCCACAGTGCGTCAGGTGGTGGTTCTGGGTCTCTTCCTGTCCGTGCTCTTCTCTCTGTACCTGGTCCCTCTGGGGATGTACTCTCCCTGCATAAAGGAGGCGGGGACTCTGGGACCTGCTCCCAGACTGATCGGACACCGGGGAGCTCCCATGGTGAGACTGACCGTTGTTAAAGAGGAAATGATTGTTCGTAGCAGGGAAAACTCACCCTGTGCTCAGTGGAAATGACGGGCTGGTTTCCCTCGTCTGCAGCTGGCTCCAGAAAACACCGTCATGTCCTTTGAGAAGGCTCTGGAAGCTGGAGGAGAGGGTCTGGAGACGGACGTCACCATCAGGTATGAACCGCTCCGTTTTTAACCTTCAGGCGTCTTTGACCACATCCTGCTCTACAGCCAACACATCAGCTTCACCTGTCAGCTTTACCTGTCAGCAACAGAAACACAGAGCTGCTCCACAGGAGTTCATCAGCCCACAGAGACAGAGTCAGCTCAGCGTGTTCAGACTGATACTTTAACCACAGCAAACAGAGCAACAACAAACAACAACAACAACAGAGACAACAACGACAACAACAGACAACAACACAGACAACAACACAGACAACAACACAGACAACAACAAACAACAACAACAGACAACAACACAGACAACAACAACAACGACAACACTTTGTTTCCACCTTTACTATGTCTAATACTTAATTAAGATCCATGTTTTGAATCCAGGACTTCAGAAGTCTGGGTCTGAATCTGGTGTGACGTGGGACAGCCTCTGTCACCTGTTGGTCAGGGACGTCTGATCTGACTGAGTCGATGATGAAATGACTCGTTCAGAGCAAACAGCGGGTCCCAGCGGGTCCCAGCAGGTCCCAGCAGGTCCCAGCAGGTCCCAGCGGGTCCCAGCGGGTCCCAGCAGGTCCCAGCAGGTCCCAGCAGGTCCCAGCGGGTCCCAGCGGGTCCCAGCGGGTCCCAGCGGGTCCCAGCAGGTCCCAGCGTGTCTGCTAGCAGCTGAAAGGAGCAGCAGGGTTTCACCCAGCGCTGAGAGGCCGTGTCTGTGTCTTGATGCTAATTGTTCAGATCAGATGCTAGCGTGCTACCCTCAGCTCTAAGGTGATTACGGCCATGCTAATCCAGTTAGCTCGTAGCGCTCCTGTTAGCCCACGGCTGGTGAGTTAGCACACCATCATTCAGCCTGGAGACTAAGTGGATTAGCAGCTCAGCGTGACTCAGAGCTGGTCAGTTAGCGTGTCCCCCTGCAGCTGGTGGTCTGAGCGGGTCTGGGGGTGGGTCTGCTTCAGGAAGGGGGGGGGGGGGCAGCTGGTGTGATCTTTCTCCTCCCTGCCTCCTCCACCTCCACCAGCAGCTGTGTCCCATCATCTCTTTCCTCCGTCACCTTTACCTCTCCTCCTCTCCACAGCTACGACGGCGTTCCCTTCCTGATGCACGACTCCACCCTGAGGAGGACGACTAATGTGGCAGAAGTTTTCCCAAACCGAACGGACCTGGATGCCTCCATGTTCACGTGGGCGGAGCTTCAGCAGCTCAACGCTGGCGGCTGGTTCTTGTCGGTGAGACTAACACAGACACTAACATGCGTCTGCGTCTCGTGTGTCAGAAAGAGACGTAATGTCCCTTTACTGTCAGAGATAAACCTGATCCTCAGACTCTAAACCACGCCCTCTGCTTCCAGAGGGATCCCTTTGGTACCGTCTCCTCTCTGTCCGACGCCGACTGCTCCCAGGTCCAGAATCAGTCCGTCCCCTCGCTGGCCCAGTTCCTGGAGGTGGCGTCCCACAGCGGCAGACTGGTGCTGTTTGACCTGCACAGGCCTCCACACGGACACCCCTACAGCCAGTCCTACATCAACACCACCCTGCAGGTGGTGCAGGCCCACATCAACTCCTCTCAGGTAAACCGACAGGAAGTACGTCACACACGTTCACCTTTAGACGGAGGAAACCCAACATGAGGTGGACCAACGTTACACTCTGTGCATTTCTATATGACTGAGATTAAATCAGGATTAATGTGTGTGTGTGTGTGTGTGTGTGTGTGTGTGTGTGTGTGTGTGTGTGTGTGTGTGTGTGTGTGTAGGTGCTGTGGCTGCCCTCTGAGGACAGGGACCTGGTCCAGGCTCTGGATCCAGATCTGCAGCAGACCTCTGGGGAAAAGGCCTCGATCCAGGAACTGACCGACGACCACATCACCAGATTAAACCTGCACTACAGCACCATGTCCCAGCAGCAGATCAGGTACACACACACACACACACACACACACACACACACACACACACACACACCTCGGTGGCTCCACCATCACTCATTGAACAGTTTCAGGGAGGAAAGAGGTGGAGAGGGATGGGGTCAAAGGGCAAGCAGGTGAGAAATGCATGATGGGAGTGAGGAGAGAAAAAAGGAGAGACTATAAGGAGGAAGAGGAGAGATGAAGGAGGAGGAGGAGGAGGTACAAACAGCTGGGACATGTTCACCTGTCTGTTGTTATTGTTTCCCTGTCTGCTGCTCTCTGCTGGTTGCTGAGCTGTAAATGTTTCCTCCTGTGAGTTTCTGAACGCCTCCTCCTGCTAAAGCTAAATGATTAAATGGAGGGAGTGAGGGAAACCTGTGAGGCTGAAGGTTATTAATGTGAATAAATGAGACGACCTCTCATCATCAGCTCTGTCCTGGTCAGGAGCAGGATGGAGCCCTGTGATAGAAATAGTTTATTGGTGAAGTCTGCCTATATTTCCACGTATAAACTCTACATGTTACAGTACCGCTTTGACTCACCACACTGAAGCGTCCTGAGATGATCTGTGTCCAGGTGGATTTTCTTCCTCCTGAGCTGCAGAACCGTCCGGGTCTGACTCGGGGTCCAATACAAAAGGACGTATCCTACACTCTGACATTTTATTAGTGCTATCAATGCCTTACGGTGAAGTTTTGGCAAACAGCAAACTCGCTCGGTCTGCTCCATCCTCCAAAAACCGCCCCCTGGCTCTACCCCCTCCGCCCCTCTGATAGAACTGACCAATCAGAGCACAAAGGGCTGTGACGTTGCGAGGTTACTGGAGGTCATTCTCCAAACGGAGCGTTTCAACCAGATCTTCAGAATGGCCTAAAATGAGGATACTGAGAACGCTATCGTGGGGCAATGAAGGAACTAAATGACTTGTACTGAAGACAGAAATGCTTTACAGGCATCCTAGTCTGGCACAGTGAAAAGGAGAAACAAGCAGGATATGTCCTCTTTAAAGTAACTGAGGTGAGTTAGAGGAAAAGTCTCTGAGCAGAGCTGAACTGAAGCAGATCATTGACTGAGCTCCTCCTCTCACAGGTCACAGAGGATTTTTCCTGAATGATGACAAACACTAAGGAAAGAGGATTAAAAAACCTGATTTTTATTTATTACCTGTGTTATCTTACTCTAACCTGCTCTCCTCCTGTCTCCTCTCTAACCTCCTCCTGTCTCCACTCTAACCTCCTCTCCTCCTGTCTCCACTCTAACCTCCTCTCCTCCTGTCTCCTCTCTAACCTCCTCCTGTCTCCACTCTAACCTCCTCTCCTCCTGTCTCCACTCTAACCTCCTCCTGTCTCCACTCTAACCTCCTCTCCTCCTGTCTCCACTCTAACCTCCTCTCCTCCTGTCTCCTCTCTAACCTCCTCCTGTCTCCTCTCTAACCTCCTCCTGTCTCCACTCTAACCTCCTCTCCTCCTGTCTCCACTCTAACCTCCTCTCCTCCTGTCTCCTCTCTAACCTCCTCCTGTCTCCACTCTAACCTCCTCTCCTCCTGTCTCCACTCTAACCTCCTCTCCTCCTGTCTCCTCTCTAACCTCCTCCTGTCTCCTCTCTAACCTCCTCCTGTCTCCACAGTAAGTACCAGTCGGTGAACATCAGCACCAACCTGTATGTGATCAGTCAGCCGTGGCTCTACACGCTGGCCTGGTGTGCAGGAGCTCAGTCTGTGACCACCAACTCCATCCACATCCTGTCCAACATCAGGCAGCCGCTGTTCCTCATGGTGAGAGCCTCCACCCTCAGCATCACAGCTCCTTCAGATTATTAGATAAAACTTCAGACTAAACCACAATGACATCAGTCTGTGCAGCAGGCAGGGGTCTGGTTTGGGGGTTCTGGTTTGGGGGGTCTGGTTGGGGGGTCTGGTTTGGGGGGTCTGGTTGGGGGGTCTGGTTTGGGGGGTCTGGTTGGGGGGTCTGGTTTGGGGGGTCTGGTTGGGGGGTCTGGTTTAGGGGTCTGGTTTAGGGTCTGGTTTAGGGTCTGTGTGGACTGGATGAAGTGATGTTCATGCTCCTCTCCGTCTGTTTCTCTGCAGACTCCTGATGAATACACTCTGATGTGGATCCTCACTGACGCTGTGTCTGCTCTGCTCATTATCACTGTCTTTATATTCCACTGGTGGGTACACACACACACACACACACACACACACACACACACACACACACACACACACACACACACACACACACACACACACACACACACACCTGGTTATCATCTGCTGCTCTGATCTCTCTGGTGTGTGTGTGTGTGTGTGTGTGTGTGTGTGTGTGTGTGTGTGTGTGTGTGTGTGTGTGTGTGTGTGTGTGTGTGTCTCAGGTGGAGAGAGAGGGGTCTCCCGTTCTGGTCCGGCAGTCGTCAGACTCAGGAGAACGGACCTTACAGCAAGTTCAGAACAGGTACCAGGACATGCTCCACCCTCTGCTCATGCTGCTGATGGTGTAGAGTCTGTGCAACCTCCACCTCCACCTCTACCTTTGACCTCCACTCCACTTTTACCTACACCTTCACCTCCACCTTTATCTACTACCCTTCCTCCGCCTCCAATTTTACCCCAAACTTCACCTCAAGCTCCACTCCCACCTTTTTCCTCCACTTTTTACCTGCACCTTTCACCTCCACCTTTACATTAACCTCCACCATTTACCTTTTACTTTAACCTTCACCTTTGCCTCCACCTTTACATTCACCTATTACCTTTTTTCTCCACCTCCACCTTTTACCTCCCACTATACCCTGATCTTTACCTCTACTCTTTACCTCCACTTCCACCCCCACCTCTACCCCTACCCTCACTTCCACCTTTTTCATCCACCTCCACATCTACCCTGACCTCCTCAACTCCACCTCCACCTTTTTCCTCTTCCCCCCACCTCCACCTTTTACCTCCACTTCAACCTCAACATCCATCTTTACTCTCACTCCCACCCGCCCCCCCCCAGCTCCACCTGTACCTGTGGAGGTGTTAGCTCACAGCTCCACCTGTGGAGGTGGTGTTAGCTCCCAGCTCCACCTGCATGCTGTGACCCCCTGCTGTGTATGTTTGCATGTCAGAGTCTGCAGAGGTCATCTGTGTTTGCTGGAACCCGCTCCACCCTGAGCCCCCTGCTGGAGGCTTCGTGTCCCTCTCCTCGCTGTGTGACCTGTGACCTGTGACCTCTGACCCCTGCATGTGGCCCTGCATGTCGTCTCTCCAGAAACCTGTAGGAACCTGAGAGCTGCTGATCTCTGCTCCTCTGTTTGCCGTGGTTACTCTGCTCTAACTCTAATCACAGACTGATCTGAGGGGTTTAATCGCACAGGAAGTAGAAACAGGAAGTAGTAACAGGAAGTAGAAACAGGAAGTAGAAACAGGAAGTACAGACGTTTTACTAACATCCATCAGCTGTTAACATTAACGTGTGTCACAGTCGCTCAGCGAGTCTCTGCTCTTTGCTGGATTTCATGTTCAGTCATTCAGAGTTGGAGAGAAGCAGACTTTGACGCTGTGGAGACGCTGTGGAGACGCTGTGGAGACGCTGGAGTCCATGAAAAATTAAAACCAGTTTCTCCGTCCCTGAAAAAAGGACGCAGTGTGATCTGAGCAAAAAGAAACTTATGATGGAAAAAAAAAAAACCATGTGAGAATAATCAGTGATCCAGAGACATAGGGGGAGTTCAGTCTCTGACAGTGCAGAGCGACACCTGGTGGCAGAAACATGAAACAGCCGGATTAACAACAGTTCCAGTTTTAAAAGGAGAAGATAAAACTAGTGGTGGGACTTGATTAAAAAAATTAATCGAATTAGTTATGCAGTTTGTAATTAATTAATCATAATTAATCGCATTTTAATCACATCAATATCCAGCATCAGAAGCAGCACTTTTCAACTCAAACAGATTTTAGCAGACGACTAAATCATTGAATATTCTCATACACAAGTTTAAACAACAAAATCCTGTTTGTTTTGTTCAGAAGATGTTTTGTTTTGTGGTCACTACTTTAAATTACATTCATCAGCCGTTACGTGGTAAATAGTGCTGTCAGCGCCTGAGATGAACGTGATCAAAAAAGTTTGATTTTTCTGATTTTTGGACCAAAAACAGGAAGAGACATAAAAGAAGAGAGTCCACTCTTCTTCAGTAACTTTGGTGTTTACATGGTCAGAGAAAACAAGATTATTTGGGTCTTAAAAGATCATTAAGATGCTCTGAAAATGTCCAGTAGCTAATGAGTTAATCTTGCATTGATTTTTATAACTCGTTAATGTGCGGTGTAATTAATTAATCTAGTTAACGGGTTAAAGTCACAGCCCTAGAAAAAAACACTTTTTTTTATACCATTTGTAATTAATAACATGACTTATTATTTCATGTCATTTACTTTTTAAAATTGATTATTATTTATTGATCGATCTGTTTGTTCATGTTTCAGTGACTCAGACAGTTTTTCTGTGAGGCTTCGATTATATGATTTTTACAGGTGAACCGTGGCTCAAATCTCTGACTGATCATAAAAAACAACCTGACTGCAGAGCAAAAAACATTTGATTTATTTATATTTTATATTTATTTTATTCTTTTATAAATAAAAATTGATACATAGAAAAAATAAAAGATCCCAAAACTGAATGAAAAGGAGCAAAAAGAAGAAAAACTCTTGATCTATCTGCTCCTTCTTATCTGAACATGAAATCCTTTAAACCAGCAGGAGGCGCTACAGACGTCCAAACATCAGTCTGAGGTTTTCCTTTAGAGACGTAACGTGAGCCTGAGTCCACCAACACACACACATGTATCACACACACCCGTTAGCCTGTTAGCCTGTTAGCTTGTTAGCCTGTTAGCTTGTTAGCTCGTTAACTCTGCCTGTTTGGATTCTTACAGAGCTGAGCGACGTCTGGTCCATCTCCAGCGCCAACGTCCGGCCCGACCTCCGGAGCACGCCCAGTTCCCCCAGCAACCCTCACCTGCCCACCATCACAGAGGAGTGAGGGAGGAGGAGGAGGAGGAGGAGGAGGAGGAGGAGACACAGAGAGATCATCTAAAGTTCATTTCAACCCATGAAGCTGATTTTAACGTCTTATTTACGCTCAGCATCAGACCCAAACTGAAGACGTCACCATGGAAACGTCAAACGTCTGTTTTTAACATCACTCTGTGCTCGTGTTGGACGGCGTCCTCCGTCTGAAGTCGTCTGAAAACTGTTTTTGAAACATTGGAGAGAAGACGTCAGAGCCTTAGAGGAAGAAACAGAGGAGCGTCTTCACGGACAGAAGGAGCGAGCGCTGAGGAGAGTTTGGAGGAGACTCAGAGACTCAGACGCTCCTGCCCGTCCTCGTCTGTCCCCCATCAGTCTGTGACCCCAGCAGGTCCTGGTCTCCTGATTGGAGGATGTTAAACCAGCTGTTTTCTCTGATGTTGTCGTGTTGATGCCATTAAACATCCTGGACAGTGAGGCCACGCCCCCTGAGGCTGAGGTTTCAACTCCCGTCATTCAAACTTCACCAGCTGAAACTAAAGAAACTTAAAGACGTGACGAATATTTACTCCTGTAGTTCATTAGCGGCTTCGCTCGTCATCTCTCATCTTTTAAACCAAATGAGTCGGATGGAGAGCGGCGAGGCAACGCAGTGGCGAGGTGGCTGTGTGGCGCTGCAGCAGGACGCACGTGGACAGTGATTTAAAAAAAGACTTGTGTGACCACTTCTTCATTTCCTGCTGTAAATATCTCCAGAGCTTCAACCAAACTAAAGCGTTTCATTTGATCTGTGTGACTCGCTGGACGCGTTAGAGGCGACAGACTGAATGTAGATCAGAGGAGAAAGAGGAGGAAGAGGAGGAAGAGGATGAAGAGGATGGAGAGGTGAAGAGGGAAGAGGATGAATAGGATGAACAGAATGTAGAGGATGAAGAGGATGGAGAGGATGAATCATCTGGTGTTGGTGTGCTGTAATCCAGTGAATGTATCTTAAAGCCACAGCGTGTCTCTCTCAGCGTGTGGAGACGCTCAGGCTGGAGTTTGTGCCAAACGTGGAGTTTTCTGCTCTGAAGCACAGACACAGCTCGGTGTCTGAGCCAGGGAACACAGCTCCTCCTTTTTCCATGAAGAAACGCACAAAATCCTCTGAGGAGGAGCGCCCCCTGGTGGGCTGGGTTTTAATCCAGGAGGTTCAGGACTGTGGGATGGATCTGGATCTGGATCTGGATCTGGATCTGGATCTGGATCTAGAAAGTGTGATTAAAGCTGCTTATTTTCATGTGTAGAGTAAGAAGTTATTGAAGAGGTCAGTGAATCATAAACAGCTCCAGCTTCCTGTGTGACACCTGTGCAGGTAGATATTTGAACCAATAGATGAAGTTTCTGTCCTCGGGGCTGGACCAGGTTTCTTCGTTCAGTGTTTCAGACCTGGTCTCAGCTTCCTGTCCTTCTGTAATCAGACTCTTTAAGATCAGCTGTTTTTATCTGTCAGCCCCCCCCCAGCGCCATCTTTCACTCAGACTGAACGGGGACAGCGCCTCAGACTCTGTGGACCTGTTTGATCCTGATCCTGGTCTGAACAGAGTCCCAGGCAGTCTGAACCGGTCTGGATCCTGTCTTTCTGTCGTATCGTGACAAACTGCTCTGAGTGGACTGTTGATGTTTTTGGAGCTGATCTGTTGGATCAGCTGAGCTTCAGCTCTCAATCACTGCTACGCTGTGTTTACTCATCTCTTCATCTCTTTATCTCTTTATCTTTTTATTTCTTTATTTATTTTTTTATCTTGTTAACTCTTTATTTCTGTATCTCTTTTTTATCTCTATTTCTTTATTTCTTTATTTGTCCATCAGACGATGTTTCTGCTGTTCAGACTGTTCATACTCCTGCAGCGCTGCATCAGACTGTCTCTGCTGATCAGTCACATCCAAAGCCTTCTGTGTGTGTGTGTGTGTGTGTGTGTGTGTGTGTGTGTGTGTGTGTGTGTGTGTGTGTGTGTGGATCCTGCTCTGAAAGTGAAAATCGATGACTGACTGTGTTTCGTCCAGGCTCCTCTCACAGAGAACCTGAAATCTAAGTTTAGTCTTTTTTAGTAAAATAATGTGGTTAGAGTTGGTTTGAGCCACGTTCAGCTGAAAACTGTAAAAAGTTATTATTTAAGGTGTTAAAATGATAAAACAGAAGCTATATTATAGTCAGAGTAAAGAAAATCTGCTGCTGTTATTTCGTCTTTTTGTTTCTGTCATACTTAGTTTAACCGTCTTGTTAGCTTTGCTCATTCCTTCATCATTGCTTTTTATTATATTATTATTAATTATTCTATTCAAACTCTTAATATGATCTTTTTATAGCTGCTCCCAGACCCTTTTTGTTGCCTTTTCTTTTCTTGCTGGTTGATATTTCCTGCTCTTATTTCAATCCTCGTTCTCTCCTGTTGTGTTTCCTGGTTCTTGTGTTTTCTGGGATCATTTGTGTTGAAGCTGGTGTTTGTTTTTATGTCCTGCCTGTTGTCAAAGCTCTTTGTAAACTGTGCTTTACAAATAAAGATTTTTTAAAAAGTTCACTGCTCAGATTGAAACAGAAAACAAAACAGAGTCTGGTTGTGGACGTGTGAGCTCTGGGCTCAGACATTTGGACCTGTGGCTGAATGTGTCTGAATGTGGCCAAATGTGTCTGAATGTGGCCGAATGTGGCTAAATGTGTCTGAATGTGGCCAAATGTGTCTGAATGTGGCCGAATGAGGCTGAATGTGGCCGAATGTGGCTGAATGTGGCCAAATGTGTCTGAATGTGGCCGAATGAGGCTGAATGTGGCTGAATGTGGCCAAATGTGGCTCCTGTTGGATGGATGTAGCCGAATGTGGCTGAACGAGGCCGAATGTGGCTGAATGTGGCCGAATGTGGCCTAATGTGGCTGAATGTGGCCGAATGTGTCTGAATGTGGCAGAATGTGGCCAAATGTGGCCAGATATGGCTGAATGTGAATGTGGCTGAATGAGGCCGAATGTGGCCGAATGTGGCCGAATGTGGCCTATTGTGGCCTAATGTGGCCGAATGAGGCTGAATGTGGCCGAATGAGGCTGAATGTGGCTGAATGAGGCTGAATGTGGCTGAATGTGGCCAAATGTGTCTGAATGAGGCTTAATGTGGCTGAATGTGGCTGAATGTGGCCGAATGTGGCTGAATGTGGCTGAATGTGGCCGAATGTGGCAGAATGTGGCTGAATGAGGCCGAATGTGGCTGAATGTGGCTGAATGTGGCCGAATGTGGCTGAATGTGGCTGAATGTGGCTGAATGAGGCTTAATGTGGCTGAATGTGGCTGAATGTGGCCGAATGTGGCAGAATGTGGCTGAATGTGGCTGAACGAGGCCGAATGTGGCTGAATGTGGCTGGATGTGGCTGAATGTGGCTGGATGTGGCTGACTGAGGCTTAATGTGGCTGAATGTGGCCGAATCTGGCAGAATGAGGCTGAATATGGCCGAATGAGGCTGAATGTGGCTGAATGAGGCCGAATGTGGCTGAATGTGGCCGAATGTGGCTGAATGTGGCTGAATGTGGCCGAATGAGGCTGAATGTGGCTGAATGTGGCCGAATGTGTCTGAATGTGGCAGAATGTGGCCAAATGTGGCCGAATATGGCTGAATGTGAATGTGGCTGAATGAGGCCGAATGTGGCCGAATGTGGCCGAATGTGGCCTAATGTGGCCTAATGTGGCCGAATGAGGCTGAATGTGGCCGAATGAGGCTGAATGTGGCTGAATGAGGCTGAATGTGGCTGAATGTGGCCAAATGTGTCTGAATGAGGCTTAATGTGGCTGAATGTGGCTGAATGTGGCCGAATGTGGCTGAATGTGGCTGAATGTGGCCGAATGTGGCAGAATGTGGCTGAATGAGGCCGAATGTGGCTGAATGTGGCTGAATGTGGCCGAATGTGGCTGAATGTGGCTGAATGTGGCTGAATGAGGCTTAATGTGGCTGAATGTGGCTGAATGTGGCCGAATCTGGCAGAATGTGGCTGAATGTGGCTGAACGAGGCCGAATGTGGCTGAATGTGGCTGGATGTGGCCGAATGTGGCTGAATGTGGCTGACTGAGGCTGAATGTGGCTGAATGTGGCCGAATCTGGCAGAATGAGGCTGAATATGGCCGAATGAGGCTGAATGTGGCTGAATGAGGCTTAATGTGGCTGAATGTGGCCGAATGTGGCTGAATGTGGCTGAATGTGGCCGAATGAGGCTGAATGTGGCTGAATGAGGCTGAATGTGGCTGAATGTGGCTGAATGTGGCCGAATGTGGCCGAATGTGGCTGAATGTGGCTGAATGTGGCTGAATGTGGCCAAATGTGGCTGAATGTGGCCGAATGAGGCCGAATGTGGCTCCTGTTGGATGGAATCAGACGTTTCCTGTTGGAAACAAACCTTTGATCAGAGTTGACTCCATGTTTGCTGAAGACTGACCCTGATCGCTGTGGTCCCGCCCTGACAGAGGGGTTTCAGGTGGATCCAGAGGAGAAAATCCAGGTCAACCTGGGTCAACACCTCCCAGCCAATCATCAGTGAGACCTGGGTGGACCTGTGACCTGCCTTTGTTTCAGACTGTCTGTGATTTAACAGCTTTTAGACTTGGTTTGATGTGACTCCTGCTCTTTTTTTACTGTTGCTCTCTGCCTGTACCTGCTCTGCTCACCTGAGATTAAAACATGAGACACGCTTCAGCCTCTGTCAAACACTCGTCCTTTCTGTCCTGTCTTTGTCCAAACCATTCGTAGGCGTATGAATCCACAGGGAGACGATGGACAGATCGGACTGAACAGGAAACAGAAACAGGAAGTTTAACAGAGGAAGCTTTGATCACAGTGACATGAAACCATCACACACCCTCAGTTATTCAGAGTTATTCAGAGTTATTCAGAGTTATTCAGAGTTATTCAGAGTTATTCAGAGTTATTCAGAGTCAGCTTAACGTCGATGACGCCTGGATTAAACCTCAGAGCAGACCATTTCTGTAAAAACAAATGTTTTTTTATTCCAGTTTTACTCATTTGAAATCGTCTGAGTTTATCCTGTAAATCAATCTGTGTCTCTGCAGAGTGAAGACGTTTAGTATCAGAGTCAGTGCCTCAGTTTTCCTGTCACCTCATCCTGTTTCTGTACTAACCTCAGACCAGACCCCTTACAGGGTTTGAACAGGATCCAGAAACGGTCTTCTTTTACAGGTCTGCACCTCTGATGGACTGATTTTCATGGTTGTTCACCTCAGTCCAGGTCTCCATCCAGCTCCAACCATTTGATCCAGACCACATTTCAGCCGAACACCAGGGTCTGACCCCTCAGCTGCTCCAGGTCCATCAGACCAGGTCCATCAGACCAAGTCCATCAGACCAGGTCCATCAGACCAGGTCAGCCCGTCCAGGTCTTCAGGACCAAAACACTCAAGTTTGACCGTGTGTGTGTGTGTGTGTGTGTGTGTGTGTGTGTGTGTGTGTGTGTGTGTGTGTGTGTGTGTGTGTGTGTGTGTGTGTGTGTGTTTGTGTGTCACTGAGTGATCCTGTCAGACCCAAACTGAGCCGCAGACCGAGGCTCCCTCTCAGCATGAACCATGAAAAACCAAAGTGAAAACTGTTTCCTCCATCAGTGACTGAGAGACGTAAACAAGAGTGAGGGATTAAGAAATAAGCCCAGGCCATGACAGGAGTCTGGATCAGACCCAGTCTCAGAGCTGGTTCTGGTTTCAGAGTCAGGAGGAAAAACCAGAGAGGAGTCGATGAACGAGCAGAAAACACAGAGTCAGAGTTTCAGGGATTTAAGGAGAAGAAACACAACGTTACAGGAAAAACTTTCTACAAAAGATCTGAATAAAAACAGAACCAGTCAGACCCAAACAGAACCAGTCAGACCCAAACAGAACCAGTCAGACCCAAACAGAACCAGTCAGACCCAAACAGGATCCTATTTACTCTCAGAAACGTTCAGTAGCTCCAAATAAAAACTCTAACTGCTCCGTCTACGAACATGTTCTGCATCAGCTTTGATTTTTATTTCCTGCAGAAACAAAACAACCCGACCCGGCTCAGTCCAACGCTGCTGAGTCTGCAGGGACTGAAGTCCAGTCTGGGGGTCTAATGTAGAGGGACTGTGATCCAGTCTGGGGGTCTAATGTAGAGGGACTGTGATCCAGTCTGGGGGTCTAATGTAGAGGGACTGTGATCCAGTCTGGGGGTCTAATGTAGAGGGACTGTGATCCAGTCTGGGGGTCTAATGTAGAGGGACTGTGATCCAGTCTGGGGGTCTAATGTAGAGGGACTGTGATCCAGTCTGGGGGTCTAATGTAGAGGGACTGTGATCCAGTCTGGGGGTCTAATGTAGAGGGACTGTGATCTAGTCTGGGGGTCTAATGTAGAGGGACTGTGATCTAGTCTGAGCTGCAGGTTTCTGTCTCAGTCCTGTGACAGCAGCTGGAGGTCTACTCAGATCCTGGACCCTGATCTGGTCCCAGCTGAAAGTCTCTGTAGTGTTCAGACTCGGCTGATCTCAGGTGAAGCAGGTCTGACTGGATCCTGATCTGGACCAGGACCCTGTGGACGGAGGTCTCAGAGGTAGTCGTCCTCGCTGGACGGCGTGTCTTCGTCGTAGGTGGGGGGGTGTCTGTGGCTGGGGCCCTCCCCGGGGTCGTCGCTGCTGGCGGTCCAGCTCGCCCCCGTCAGCCCGGAGCCCTGGGAGCTCGCCGAAGGAGAGCGGCTCATCCTCCACAGCTGGCTGGCGAAGGTCCGCCCCCAGCTGCAGGGCTGGCCAATGGGGCGCAGGAGCCGGATGAGCTCCGTGGCCTCCCGCCAGTAAGAAGTTCACTTGCTGTGGCCCCGCCCCGAGCGCTGCTTGTTCATGGTGGTCAGCATCTGGCTGATGTAGGAGGTCAGCAGGTCGTCCATCTTGTAGCCCTGCAGAGAGGAGCACATGGATACCGTCAGTCCACGCCACCACCACCGCTGCCACCGCCACTGCCGCCACTGCCGCCACCGCCGCCACCGCCGCCACCGCCGCCACCGCCGCCACCGCCGCCACCGCCGCCACCGCCGCCACCGCCGCCACCGCCGCCACCGCCGCCACCGCTGCCACCGCCGCCCAAACCTGCTTCACACCTGAGCATGAGGTCAAGACACACTCAGGGATCCTAAACCTGCACACGCTCAGTCTGAATGCCCAGCAGAGGGACACTGGAGCCCTGCTGCATCATGGGAAAACAGAACACCCCCCCTCAGAGACCGGTCTACCCAGACCCACCAGAGACCGGTCTACCCAGACCCCCCAGAGACCGGTCTACCCAGACCCACCAGAGAGGTCTCACACAGCAGCTTGCTCCCTCGGACCAGGTTCCCGATGGTGATGTGGAAGTAGGTGTTCCCACTGCTCCAGTTGGAGATCTTGGTGAAGGGGTGTGTGATCAGGATGTCCTGCAGACACACACACACACACACACACACACACACACACACACACACACACACACACACACACACACACACACACACACACACACACACAGAGCAGGAGGTGATCAGCTGATCCTCAGACGGGGCGGCGTCTGATGGGGGATGATGGGAAATGTGATCTGACCTTGTTCTTGGGGTCGATGAGGCTGACTCCGTGTTTGTTGATGGCGATCAGGAGGATCTCTGGGAAGTTGGGCTCCGTCGTTTGCTGAAAACACATTTAACGCTCTCAACTTTGGTTTGTTTCACCCTGAATTAAAAACCTCCAGGCCAAGGCCACAGACTCCATTTCCCATGAGCACTATCACCCATCGTCATGGAGACCTGACTCTTGGTGAGGTGTGTTTGTTGAACAGAGCAGCTCTTTTCTTTGTTCAAGACAGTTTTTCCCAGAATGCAAAGCGGTGTGGTGATGTGTTAATTCGTAGTGACCTCTGATTTAAAGAGGATTGGTCGATGGGCTGACGGTTCAGACCGCCAGCGTTCAGACCGCCAGCGTTCAGACCGCCAGCGTTCAGGGCGCCGCGCTGAGTCACAGAGCTGACGTTACGATCTCTGAAGGTGAGGCGTGAATTTAAAAATAAAAATCTAAAAACATCTTTTTCTCTCTCCTTTCCTCTGTCCTTTCCTCTGTCCTCTCCTTTCCTCTGTCCTCTCCTGTCCTCTGTCCTCTCCTTTCCTCTGTCCTCTCCTTTCCTCTCTCCTTTCCTCTGTCCTCTCCTTTCCTCTGTCCTTTCCTCTGTCCTCTCCTTTCCACTGTCCTCTCCTGTCCTCTGTCCTCTCCTTTCCTCTGTCCTCTCCTTTCCTCTGTCCTTTCCTCTGTCCTCTCCTTTCCTCTGTCCTCTCCTGTCCTCTGTCCTCTCCTTTCCTCTGTCCTCTCCTTTCCTCTCTCCTCTCCTTTCCTCTCTCCTTTCCTCTGTCCTCTCCTTTCCTCTCTCCTCTCCTTTCCTCTCTCCTTTCCTCTGTCCTCTCCTTTCCTCTGTCCTCTCCTGTCCTCTGTCCTCTCCTTTCCTCTGTCCTCTCCTTTCCTCTCTCCTTTCCTCTGTCCTCTCCTTTCCTCTGTCCTTTCCTCTGTCCTCTCCTTTCCACTGTCCTCTCCTGTCCTCTGTCCTCTCTTTTCCTCAGTCCTCTCCTTTCCTCTCTCCTTCCCTCTGTCCTCTCCTTCCTTCCCCTATATCCTCTCCTTTCCTATGTCCTCTTCTTTCTTCTGTCCTCTTCTTTCCTCTGTCCTTTCCTTTCCTCTGATTTCTCCTTCATTTCCTGCATCCTGTCTCCTCCTTCCTTCCTCCTGACTCCTCCTGATCTTTGAGCAGATTAAAGTCTGGAGCAGTGAAAAATGTTTTCTCAGATTAACCTGAAAATCTCTCCTGGATTAAAAAGGTGAGCTGTGTTTACCTTGACCTCGAAGAAGGCGGAGCCAAAGGTCGGCCATTTGTAGATGATCTTCAGGAACATCAGTTTGGCCTCTTCCCGGGATTTACCGGCCTGTTTGTTAAAGTACGCCACCACAGACTGAAACACACACAGAGGGCTGAACGGT
>NW_027437222.1:225000-252500 GCF_033239565.1 Halichoeres trimaculatus | reverse complement strand
CTTCAAAGAATTACATATACATACCTCCTGACATGGAGGAGGAGGAGGAGGAGGAGGAGGAGGAGGAGCGAGCAGGAGAAGCAGGAGGAGTGAGCTGGTGAAGGATATCGATGAAGGACATGCAGGCGTCCTGAGCCAGCTCCTCGTGGTTAACCACCTTCTTCAGCAGCGGCTGTTTGAGCGGCTCGCGCGTGCAGCTCCACATCTTGTCCTTCCCCCGGTTCTTGGTCACCATCACCCTGCTCAGGGTGTGTTTGGGAGGAGGCCTGAGGAGGAGGAGAGAGGAGGAGACAGGAGGAGACAGGAGGAGGAGACAGGAGGAGACAGGTGGAGAGAGGAGGTGAGACGGTGTGAGACATGGAGTCAGCGTGTGGTGGACGTGGACTGGTACCTGAAGAAGTCGTAGCTGAACTCCTCCAGCGTGTACGGCTTGGTCCGGTCCTCGCTCTCCGGCATGACGAGCTGGGAGACCCGGACCGACTCCTGGCGCTGGTCTGGGGTCATGGTGACCAGAGCCTGGGGGGTCAGAGGTCAGGGACTCTGGATCAGCATCACGTGGCTCTGAGTGAAAGCATGGCTCAGATACCAGACCAGGTCTAAGGGTCTGGGAGTGTGCAGAGCTGCATTATGGGTAATATACCCCCCCCTGCTGATCAGATCTGGTTGTTTTTCACTGCAGGGACTCTGATGGACCCTCAGGGACCACCTGTGGGCCAAAACCTGCTCTGACAGACCCTCAGGGACCACCTGTGGGTCAAAACCTGCTCTGGTGACCCTCAGGGACCACCTGTGGGCCAAAACCTGCTCTGATGGACCCTCAGGGACCAGAAACACTCACCACGATCTCGGGCTGCGGTCTGGTCATGGTGGGCAGGACGTAGACGCAGTCCGCTGGGAAGTCTCCCTTCTGATTGGCTCGTTCGTTGACCCCGTGAGCCCAGCCTGAGTTGAGGACCTGCTCCCCGGTGTCCTGGTCCAGCAGGATCAGGTCTCCTTTCCTGAAGCTCAGGAAGGTGGACTCTTCGCCTGCTGTGGACACAGACGGTCCAGAGGTGAGACGGGTCCTGGTCTCTGGACTTCCAGGACTTTCAGGACTTCCAGGACTTTCAGGACTTTCAGGACTTTCAGGACTTTCAGACTTACTGGGGCTGGGGTTGTCCTGCAGGGCCACCACGAACTTGGACCTCTTCCTCAGGCCTTCCAGGAAGGTCACCACCAGGTCCCGGATGTCCTCGGCGTTGTTGGATGTGAAGGTGTACTCGTCTCCTTTGATGGTGGCCAGCGTGAAGTTCTGACTCTGCAGCTTCCCCCCCCTGGACCACAGAGACCCAGACCCAGACCATCAGCCCCCAGAAACCAGATCCTGCCTCAGATTCATGGCTTCATCTGGGTTTGTGTGAATTTTTTCTTTAAAGAGGAGGTACTGTGGGTTTTTTTCTTTAAAGAGGGGGCACTTTGGGTTTTTTCTTTAAAGAGGGGGCACTTTGGGTTTTTTCTTTAAAGAGGGGGCACTTTGGGTTTTTTCTTTAAAGATGGGATACTGTGTTTTTATTTTCTTTAAAGAGGGGGTACTGTGGGTTTTTGCTTTAAAGAGGGGGTACTGTTGGTTTTTTTCTTTAAAGAGGAGGTACTGTGGGTTTTTTTCTTTAAAGAGGGGGCACTTTGGGTTTTTTATTTAAAGAGGGGGCACTTTGGGTTTTTTCTTTGAAGAGGGGATACTGTGTTTTTATTTTCTTTAAAGAGGGGGTACTGTGGGTTTTTGCTTTAAAGAGGGGGTACTGTGGGTGTTTTTCTTTAAAGAGGGGGCACTGTGGGATTTTTCTTTAAAGAGGGGGTACTGTGGGATTTTTCTTTAAAGAGGGGGCACTGTGGAATTTTTCTTTAAAGAGGGGGAACTGTGGGTTTTTTTCTTTAAAGAGGGGGTACTGTGGGGTTTTTTCTTTAAAGAGGGGGTACTGTGGGGTTTTTTCTTTAAAGAGGGGGTACTGTGGGTTTTTCCTTTAAAGAGGGGGCACTGTGGGATTTTTCTTTAAAGAGGGGGTACTGTGGGATTTTTTTTATCTTTAAAGAGGGGGTACTGTGGGTTTTTTATCTTTAAAGAGGGGGTACTG
Source organism: Halichoeres trimaculatus (assembly GCF_033239565.1). NCBI lineage: Eukaryota > Metazoa > Chordata > Actinopteri > Labriformes > Labridae > Halichoeres > Halichoeres trimaculatus. The sequence continues at coordinate 250,389 of NW_027437222.1, read as the reverse complement.
TGGGGTGTTTTTTTATTGACAAAAATAATAAACTTTTCTTTTTTTCTCTCTCTCATTCTTTAAAAAACTCATCTTTCAGCGGATAATTGTCTGAAACGTCATTTTAAGGATGCCAGCTCCACAACCCTCTTCTCTCTGATTGGCTGCCCTGTGGAGGCCTGGGAAGGACTTGGTGTTTGAGGCCCGTCCCTCCAACGTGTCATGAACCAATAAGGTGAGCCTTCTGTGATGACCTCATCATTTCATTTAGTTTACAAAGATCTGGTGAGGGTCTCTTTTTTTTCTTTAGAGCAGATTTTATTTTAATGGGTTCACAGACGGATTCAGGGATTTCTCAGACAGGTGATCATGTAGAGACCTGAAACTCTGCACACGCTCAGTCTGAACATCCAGGCTGTTACTTCAGATCCATGATTAAAACATGGGACAGCTGAAAACCCCCTCTTTAATTTCTTTGGCTGCTGCTGCATCGAATGAAGATTCACTGAAATCTAATGAGTGTGTCTTTGATTTCCAGCAGAAACTTCAGTAGGACCACTCCAGAAAAATATTTTATCTATTTAAATTAGAATATTTGTTTTTTGATTTTTTTTAAATTTCTTTTACAGAGTAAAAAAATCTGCCAATGGGGAAAGAAAAACACGAGAAAAGTTGTTTTTCTGGTCTGTTCAGGTCAAACTGACTCATGTTCAGTCTAATGAGACGATCTTTACTAAAAATAACCCCAAACATTTCCTGAGGCCTCAGTTTCTGTGTCAAAGTCCAGACGCTGAGAAAAGATCAGAGACTAAAAATCTTCTTATGAAAAAGATTTAATCGTTTTTCTCTGAGAAACTCTGAAAACACTGAGAGATCACAGGGAAATGATAACCCGCCCTAAATTCAGGGATTAGAGAGAGCCAGAAACAGAGACGCTGCAGGGACTACAGCTCCCAGCATGCCTCTCTCTGCCTCACCTGCTGCTGGAAACTGCAGTGATCTCTGGGAAGGAGAGCTCCAGGAGGACCTGCTCCTGCTCGTCCACAAAGTAAACCCCGGTCCAGTTCACCGCCACGATCAGGTCGTTTTTAGGCAGACTGGGACCTGAGGGGGACAGGGGGGTCAGACCTCAGGGACTCATCGGATCCAGCTCTGGTTCAGGTACGGGTCCAGGGCTCACCTGAGAACTTAAAGGCTTCGTAGAAACGGGAGAAGAGCAGAGGCCACTTGTGACGAGCAAAGTCCACCACCTCCTCCTTCACCTTCTGGGCGTCGAACCGCTTCTGGGTGTAGATCCCCTGAGGGACCGGGACAGGGACCAGGACCAGAAGAGGGACGGGGACAGGGACAGAGACCAGGAGAGGGACAGGTTTAGCTCAGAGTAAACAGACACAGCTCGGCTCGGCTCGGCTCGGCTCGGCTCGGCTCGGCTCGGCTCGGCGTGGGACTGGTCCCCTCACCTTCTTGTGGGCGGCCATGATGAAGTGGGCCCACTTCTCCACGGTCCGGGACGAGCTGATCTCCCTGTCGGGGATGTAGGAGGGGATGAGGCTCAGCAGCCGCTCCAGGAGGATCTCGGAGCCGTAGTCCACGTAGTACTGCTGAGAGGCCAGCTCTGCCAGGTCGTCCTGCGGCGCAGAGAGACAGACGGTTTCTGACGGCGTGTTCAGAGGTCTGCAGCGATCCGTGCGCTGACCCGGGTCAGACCTGGACTCACCCTGTCACAGCGGTACTCCCCAAACTTCACGCCCCTCACCGTCTGCTGGTAGATGAGGTTCGTAGCCACCTGGTCGTCAGCGGGGCAGTGCCACGGCGTGAAGATCTCCTTCCTGAAGAACAGCCTCCAGGGGGCGTTCCTCTCCTGAGCCCCCTGCTCCTTGGCGTACTGCTCGCACTGGGAGACGGCGTCCATCACGTGGTCGTTCCCGCTGCCTAAAGACGAGACCTGCAGGAGAGGTGAGTGTGTGTGAGTGTGTGTGTGTGTGTGTGTGTGTGTGTGTGTGTGTCTCTCTGTCTCTGTGTGTGTGTCTCTGTCTCTGTGTGTGTACCTTGTCGAACAGCGCGATGTAGAGCGAGAAGCCGAAGCGGTCCCTCAGGTTGACCTTGTCGGACAGCGCGCTGCACAGCTCCTTGGCGGTGGTGGCTGAGTCTGTGAGCAGAGTTTTGGTCGTGCCGTCCATGAAGGTCACCGGCAGCATGATCGGCTTCTTGGACTTCGTGGCCTGGAGAGAAACGAGACTGAAACTTCAGACGGCTCCAGCTGTGACAGGAAGTGACGCGCGGCGTTAATCTGCTCTGACGTCAGCACCTGAAGCTCCAGCCACGACGGCGGCTGAGTCCTGGTCCCGTTGACGAAGGTTCGCCTCAGTCTCTCCTCACAGTAGGGGGCGTAGCCTGGAGGGCCGCTGCTGATGAAGTTCCTCAGGTACTGAAGGTAAAGATACATTAATAATATATAGATCAAGGGTGTTCAACCTGTGGCTCTGGGGCCTCATGCGGCCCTTTGACTCCTTTGCAGTGGCTCCTTGTAACTTAAAAAAAATATTATTGAAGTGAAGAGTATAATTTTTCTTATTTCTGCAAATTTTTTAGTTTTTTTTTGACATTTTTCATATTAAAGAAAAAACAAATTTTAATTTTTTGGGAATTCTTAAAATTTTAAACATTTTTTATTTTTTTTAATTTTTAAAAAAATAAGCAAATATTTGACTTTCATTTTTTTGCATGTGTATTTAATTTTGGCAAAATTTTTGCACAATATTTCTTTTAATTTAGCAAATTCTTGAGTTTGAAATTATTGAAAAAATTGCATCTCATTGAAATTTAAAAAATTTAGCAAATTTATTTAATTTTGGCAAAATTTTTGCACATTATTTATTTATCTTTTTTTATTTTTGCAAATTCTTGAGTTTTAAAATTATTGAAAAAATTGCATCTTATGAAATTTCAAAAACTGCAATTTTATTTAAGTCATGATTTAAAAAAATCTGTTTTTTGAAAACATTTACAAATTTATCAAAAATAAAAACCTAAATCATCACATTTACAATTTTATTAACACAAAAAACTTCTTGTTTAGATAATTATTCACTAGATTTTTATTGTGTATATGTATAGATTTTGTGTGTGTGTGTGTGTGTGTGTGTGTGTGTGTGTGTGTGTGTGTGTGTGTGTGTGTGTGTGTGTGAAGAATTAAAGTAACGAAACACAAACGTTGGTTTTAACTCTCTGACCTTCACGAACTTGTCTGAGGGGGCGAAGCAGCCGACGCACAGCGAGACCAGGATCCAGCCCCGAGCGTGGGAGCTCTTCGACGGGTTCTGACTCAGCTGCTTACAGATCTGACAGTAGATCTCATCCCTGACACACACACACACACACACACACACACACACACACACACACACACACACACACACACACGCTCAGAGTTAGACCAGTGTCACCCTCACACACACAGGTCCTCATGTGATCCGGTGTGTGAGGACCTCAGAGCCGGTCTCAGGATCCCGTTGCCAATGATGAAGTGCAGCTTCTCCAGGTTGGATGTGGGTCTGTCCTCCAGCATGCTGTTGCCATGGAGACTGTACTCTCCATCGTTGAGACGCTTCGTGACCTGAAACAGACCAGACTTTGGTTTCTAACCCTGAAACACCACACGAGGAGAAACACCAGTGGCCTCCTCCTCCTCCTCCTCCTCCTCCCCCCCCCCTCCTCCTCCTCCTCCTCCTCCTCCTCCTCCTCCTCCTGTCGTTACCTCCTCGGTGATCTTCGACTTCTTCTTCAGCGTCAGAGACACCAGCTTGTGTCGGACGCTGTTCTTCTTCACGCTGTCGCTGTGAGGCGTCTGAAATCAGAGAAAACACATGAGACAAAACCACGAGGACTCTGAGACCTGAAGTCCAGGACCAGGAGAGGGACTGGAAAACACCAAGTGGTCCATGAACCCTCAGGATCTGAGAGGAGAGGTCTGAAACTCAGAGAAGACTTCATGTTGGATTGTAAGAAAATAAAACTTTGACAGAAACAGTGACATGAACTCCTGCAGAAAACAGCGAGGAGCCAAAGGGAGGTGTGATGGTTTCACCTCCTCTCCTCCCTCTCCTCCCCCTTACCTCCCCCTCCCCCTTACCTCCCCCTCCCCCTGCAGCGCCTGCAGCTCTCTCTTGTACGTCTTCTTCCCCAGCGTCTCGTAGATCTTGGTCATGACGGGGATCTTCTCACTGCCGTCGCTGATCGCCGTGTGGTACTTAGGCTCAGGCAGATCTCCCATGAACCTCAGCACGGTGATCCACACGGCGAGGGCGGCCTGGACAGACAGGAGACAAGAAACAGGAGACAGGAGACAGGGAACAGGAGACAGGAGACAGGAGACAAGAGACAGGAGACAGGAGACAGGAGACAGGAGACAGGGGACAGGAGACAGGAGACAGGAGACAGGGGACAGGAGACAAGAAACAGGAGACAGGAGACAGGAGACAGGAGACAGGAGACAGGGGACAGGAGACAGGAGACAGGGAGAGGAGACAGGGGACAGGAGACAGGGGACAGGAGACAAGAAACAGGAGACAGGAGACAGGAGACAGGAGACAGGAGACAGGAGACAAGAGACGGGAGACAGGAGACAGGAGACAGGAGACAGGGGACAGGAGACAGGGGACAGGAGACAAGAAACAGGAGACAGGAGACAGGAGACAAGCGACAGGAGACAGGAGACAGGGGACAGGAGACAGGAGACAGGAGACAGGAGACAGGGGACAGGAGACAGGAGACAGGGAGAGGAGACAGGGGACAGGAGACAGGGGACAGGAGACAAGAAACAGGAGACAGGAGACAGAAGACAGGGGACAGGGGACAGGAGACAGGAGACAGGAGACAGGAGACAGGGGACAGGAGACAGGAGACAGGAGACAGGGGACAGGAGACAGGAGACAGGGAGAGGAGACAGGGGACAGGAGACAGGGGACAGGAGACAAGAAACAGGAGACAGGAGACAGGAGACAGGGGACAGGGGACAGGAGACAGGAGACAGGAGACAGGAGACAGGGGACAGGAGACAGGAGACAAGAGACAGGAGACAGGAGACAGGGGACAGGAGACAGGAGACGGGAGACAGGAGACAGGGGACAGGAGACAGGAGACAGGGAGAGGAGACAGGGGACAGGAGACAGGGGACAGGAGACAAGAAACAGGAGACAGGAGACAGGAGACAGGGGACAGGGGACAGGAGACAGGAGACAGGAGACAGGAGACAGGAGACAAGAGACAGGAGACAGGAGACAAGAAACAGGAGACAGGAGACAGGAGACAAGAAACAGGAGACAGGAGACAGGAGACAGGAGACAGGAGACAGGAGACAAGAAACAGGAGACAAGAGACAGGAGACAGGAGACAAGAAACAGGAGACAGGAGACAAGAAACAGGAGACAAGAGACGGGAGACAGGAGACAGGAGACAGGGGACAGGAGACAGGGGACAGGAGACAAGAAACAGGAGACAGGAGACAGGAGACAAGCGACAGGAGACAGGAGACAGGGGACAGGAGACAGGAGACAGGAGACAGGAGACAGGGGACAGGAGACAGGAGACAGGGAGAGGAGACAGGGGACAGGAGACAGGGGACAGGAGACAAGAAACAGGAGACAGGAGACAGGAGACAGGGGACAGGGGACAGGAGACAGGAGACAGGAGACAGGAGACAGGGGACAGGAGACAGGAGACAAGAGACAGGAGACAGGAGACAAGAAACAGGAGACAGGAGACAGGAGACAAGAAACAGGAGACAGGAGACAAGAGACATGAGACAGGAGACAGGAGACAAGAAACAGGAGACAAGAGACAGGAGACAGGAGACAAGAGACAGGAGACAAGAAACAGGAGACAGGAGACAAGAGACATGAGACAGGAGACAGGAGACAAGAAACAGGAGACAGGGGATAGGAGACAGGAGACAAGAGACATGAGACAGGAGACAGGAGACAGGAGACAGGAGACAGGGGACAGGAGACAGGGGACAGGAGACAAGAAACAGGAGACAGGAGACAGGAGACAAGCGACAGGAGACAGGAGACAGGAGACAGGGGACAGGAGACAGGAGACAGGGGACAGGAGACAGGGGACAGGAGACAAGAAACAGGAGACAGGAGACAGGAGACAGAAGACAGGAGACAGGAGACAGGAGACAAGAGACAGGAGACAGGAGACAGGAGACAGAAGACAGGGGACAGGAGACAGGAGACAGGAGACAAGAGACAGGAGACAGGAGACAAGAAACAGGAGACAGGAGACAGGAGACAAGAAACAGGAGACAGGAGACAAGAGACATGAGACAGGAGACAGGAGACAAGAAACAGGAGACAGGGGATAGGAGACAGGAGACAAGAGACATGAGACAGGAGACAGGAGACAGGAGACAAGAGACAGGGGACAGGAGACAGGAGACAGGAGACAAGAGACAGGAGACAGGAGACAGGAGACAGGAGACAGGAGACAGGAGACAGGGGACAGGGGACAGGAGACAGGAGACAGGGGACAGGAGACAGGGGACAGGAGACAGGAGACAGAAGACAGGAGACAGGAGACAGGAGACAGGAGACAGGAGACAGAAGACAGGGGACAGGAGACAAGAGACAGGAGACAGGAGACAAGAAACAGGAGACAGGAGACAGGAGACAAGAAACAGGAGACAGGAGACAAGAGACATGAGACAGGAGACAGGAGACAAGAAACAGGAGACAAGAGACAGGAGACAGGAGACAAGAAACAGGAGACAGGAGACAAGAAACAGGAGACAGGAGACAAGAAACAGGAGACAGGGGATAGGAGACAGGAGACAAGAGACAGGAAATGGGAGACAGGAGACAGGAGACAGGAGACAAGAGACAGCATGAGCGAGAGCGAGACCCACAGAGCTTCTAACGCCTCAACATGAGACACTTCCCTCAACCTGCGGCTCGTTTTAAAGCTAACAACAACAAATTATGAACGATGTGAGGTCAGAGGTCAGAGGTCAGAGGTCAGAGGTCAGAGGTCACCAACCAGCTGGTCGCCCTCGTCGTCGTGGAACAGCAGCGGCTGTTTGAGCGGCCGGCGGACGTAGGTGTGGGTGGTGGTGCCCTGGAAGTAGGTGGCTGCGAACTTGGCGAACTTGTACTCGGACAGATCCTCCTCCTCATCGTCCTCGGGCAGAGGCAGAGCCTCGTCCAGGTCCTCCTCCTCCAGCTCCTGGTGGGTCCGCTCCAGATCCTGGACCAGAGGGAAGGTCAGAAACCAACTGGATCTATCTGAGAGTGTTTCACCTTAACGCCACCGTACTCGCCAAACGCCGTTTCCTCTCACCTCGAACCCGGCTGGAGCCTGGCCCTCCTGGCCCGGGAAAGACGCTGTGGTCCCCAGGAAGCCGAACATCTTGTCCACCATGTCCGAGTCGTTGACGGGCTCCTGCCGCGCCTTCTCCATCTGCTCCACCAGCTCCTTCTTCCTGCGCGCCTCCTCCTTCTCCTTCTTCTCCCGCTCGGCGTCCTCCTTGGCGAGCTGGGACAGACGCTCCTACGGGACAGAAACACGTCAGCACGCCACCCTGCAGACGGACGGAGAGCGTCCACACGGTCTGAAACCTCCACCTGGTGTTTGCGCTCGGCCTCCGCCTTCGCTCGCTTCGCCGACATCTGGTTCCTCAGCTTGGTCTCCTCCGCCAGACGCATCTTCTCCGCCTCCAGACGGCGCCGGTACTGAGGACGGGATCAACGTGAGCCTCAAACACGTCAGCTGTGTGTGTGTGTGTGTGTGTGTGTGTGTGTGTGTGTGTGTGTGTGTGTGTGTGTGTGTGTGTGTGTGTGTGTGTGTGTGAGCACCTCTCCCTTCAGCCTCTTGTACAGACGGCGTGCGATCATCCCGCGCGTGTACGCCTGGATGGTGATGACGGCCCACAGCCGGTGTCTGAACGCGCTGCGCACCAGGAAACCTCGACAGCGGCTCTGGAAGCCCGTGATCCGCTGACGGGCCACGTGGTACGACGCACACAGCTTCCTGGACCGGACCAGAGCCTGGAGCCGGGAGAAGCCGGCCCGCATCTGAGGGAGAGGAGGAGAGGAGTCAGCAGGGAGGAAGGAAAGGAAAGAAGGAAAGAAGGAAAGAAGGACAGAGGTGAGGAGGTGAGGAGGTGAGGAGGTGAGGAGGTGAAGGTTTGGGACGTGTCCTCACCGCTCCGTAGTTCTTCCTGCAGTGATATCCTCTCCACGTCTTCTGGATCAGAACCGCAGACTTCCTCATCTTCAGGAAGTTTGATCTGCAGGAAGAAGGAGAGGAATCTGAGCGGATCTGGATTCTGTTCTGGATGAAGAGTCCAGAGTCCAGAGTCCAGAGTCCGTCCTGAGAGCTCACCTGTCCTTAAAACCTCGGACCACCTTCTGGATCAGGATGACTTTGTCCGTGATGGCTTTGTCCCTCTCGATCTCCAGCAGCATGTCGTGGTGATCCTGCACCGCACGGAGAGACATGAGTGATCCCACCCTGAACAACTCCTCCTCCTCCTCCTCCTCCTCCTCCTCCTCCTCCTCCTCCTCCTCCTCCTTCCAGGTCTATCCATCCATCCTGTCGGGGATGTGTGGGCTCTGCCCTGACTTCACCTCCTGAACTTTCTGCTTCCTGTTTCCTGATCAGCTGAGCGGCTCGTCGCAGAGATTCAGGCTCAAAAACAAAAAGAAATCCTGGTTCTGCTAAATTTTTATTTTCCTGTAACCAGAATTCATCAAGAGCTGAACTGAGAAGATGATCCTCAAACTGACTGATCTGGACCAGAACCAAGAGACCAGAGACCAGAGACCAGAGACCAGAGACCAGAGACCAGAGACCCTGTTTCTGCTCCTCAGACTCAGGATGATGGTGATCAGTTCTTCAGCTCATGAACTACAAAAACCAGCTCAGGTCAGACAGCAGGGGGCGCCACCTCCTCAGGTCAGACAGCAGGGGGCGCTAACAGCTCAGGTCAGACAGCAGGGGGCGCTAACAGCTCAGGTCAGACAGCAGGGGGCGCTAACAGCTCAGGTCAGACAGCAGGGGGCGCTAACAGCTCAGGTCAGACAGCAGGGGGCGCCACCTCCTCAGGTCAGACAGCAGGGGGCGCCACCAGCTCAGGTCAGACAGCAGGGGGCGCCACCTCCTCAGGTCAGACAGCAGGGGGCGCTACCAGCTCAGGTCAGACAGCAGGGGGCGCCACCAGCTCAGGTCAGACAGCAGGGGGCGCCACCAGCTCAGGTCAGACAGCAGGGGGCGCCACCTCCTCAGGTCAGACAGCAGGGGGCGCCACCTCCTCAGGTCAGACAGCAGGGGGCGCCACCTCCTCAGGTCAGACAGCAGGGGGCGCCACCTCCTCAGGTCAGACAGCAGGGGGCCCTACCAGCTCAGGTCAGACAGCAGGGGGCGCTACCTCCTCAGGTCAGACAGCAGGGGGCGCTAACAGCTCAGGTCAGACAGCAGGGGGCGCTAACAGCTCAGGTCAGACAGCAGGGGGCGCTAACAGCTCAGGTCAGACAGCAGGGGGCACCACCAGCTCAGGTCAGACAGCAGGGGGCGCCACCAGCTCAGGTCAGACAGCAGGGGGCGCTGTTCAGTGTAAAAACAAAGCGGTGAGCCTGAATCATCAACAGCTGATGTTTCCATCCACAGGAAGTGGCGCCTGAACGACCTCTGACCTCTGATCACCAGCTGACCTCACATGATGGAAACATCACACTCTCTCTCTCTCACACACACACTGAGCAGGAAACAGACGCTCTGACTTCCTGTCAGCTGATAATGAGCTGTAAACCAAACGCTGACGCTGCGTCCAGTTGCTCCTGGACCTGATCTTAAACATCTATAAACTCTGTGTTCACTGAGCGCGTGCAGAAGCTTCAGACAAACCAAACTTTACGACCTGACGGCGTCTGATCCTGGAGTCAAACGCTCTTCAGATTAAAGTCGCTGTCAGAGTTTGGGTCCATGTTAACGTGGACACAGAGTCTGAGAGGCTGAGAGGACACGTTTGACCACGAACGCTGAGAAACATCCTCCAACAACGAGAGAAACTCACCATGAGAGTGATTTAAACTCTAACAGATAATTTTCCTCACATATTAAAGGTTTAATCTCATCATCATCAGGATGTCTTAGAAATACCTTCAGGAAGATTTTGGTCTTTCCCATCTGCCAGTCGTCGTCTCTGCCCAGCACGGCCTCAGCGATCCTCTGACAGGTCCCCCTCAGGTCCTCCTGAGGAGACGCAGACACAGACATGAGACATGAGACATGAGACATGAGACGTCTGATTGATCATGTTACACCAAAGAATCATCTGGAAACTTTTTAAAATGTTTCAGTCTCTGACTGAAAAGATTTAATCTGAGCCACCAAACGTCTCAGGTAAACCCACTGACATATTTTTTTATCTTTTAATTCAGGTCGTTTTTGTCTTTAAAGATCTTAAATTCAGACAGTTTTCTGGCCTCGTGAGCTGAAGCAGCTCGTACTGAGCGTAGGAAGAAGTTTTCACTAAAAGACAGAAACACGTCTCCAGGTTTCAGGTTTTTCTCTGTGGGTCAATCGGCCTCAACGTTCCTGCTCCTGCTGATCCTGAGGTCTGGTTTTGATCCAGATCTGAGCCGGCTCAGAGTCCAGATCCAGGAGGGTGTGAGAGGAAAACCTCCCAGGATGATGGAGATGTTATAATCATAGACTGATCCCACAGAGACCAAACCATCATCAGCTGCTGCACGTGTCTCCATCAGCGTTTTCGATTGGCTGAGAGGAGTTAACATCAGAGATCATCCTAATCCAGGATTAGTTAATCTGTAAACTGATGAACCTGAAGCTCCTCAGCCTCTGCTCCAGGTTTCCTCCTTTACCCTCTGAGCACAGACGCTAAAATAACCTGATCAATCTGACGTTTCAAACTCTGACGCCATGTTTCACTCCTTCATGACCAACGACACACAGAGCAACAGAAACACCTGCTTCCTGATTACAGCAAATAATCCAGATTATTGTTTCAGTCAGACCCAACATGATCTCACTCACACACACACACACACACACACACACACACACACACACACACACACACACACACACACACACACACACACACACACACACACACGTAAAGTGTCAGACAGGCAGAGGGAGGAAACCAAACACAGAGGGAGGCCAAAGAAAACAGAGAGCTGATGGATTGTGGGAAAAACTGCGAGATGTCTAAACACAGAGCCCCACATCAGAAAACACACACACACACACACACACACACACACACACTCCGTACCTGCTTGTACGCCGGCTTGACTCCAGGCATCAGGACCCTGTACCGGTCCACGAACTCCACGAAGGTGTACCTGATGGGGTACCCGGCTCGGCGGATCCTGATGGTCTCCATCATCCCCGAGTACCTGAGCTGTCGCACACACAGCTCCCTGTCAAACAGCTACACACACACACACACACACACACACACACACACACATCAGACAGAGCTGAGGCAGGGAGTGTGAGGTCAAAGGTCAGATCCTCCTCCCTGTTGGAGGCGGTTAATTAAAGTTGAGGACACAAACACTGATCCTCACGTTTCCAGATTTTAAGATTTAAAGTTTTTAACAAAGTGAATAAATTCAGAGAAAACAGAAAATATCTGAGAGTCCGCTCCAGCTGCTCTCTGTGTTGTTAAAAGCACAGACACCTGAGCGTTTCCTGTCCCTGGCCGCGGCGTGCGTCAGGCTCAGACGGCGAGCACTCACCATGGGCTTCTTGTACTCGTTGGGTTTGATGCAGCGCACGAAGAACGGCTGACACACGCTCAGAGTCCTCATCAGCAGCTCCAGAGAGCGCTTAAACTGACTGCTGAGGGTGGGAGAGCGCTTCCTGGTCTCTGCGCCCTGGACACACACACACACACACACACACACACACACACACACACACACACACACACACACACACACACACACACACACACACACACACACACACACACACACACACACACACACAGTGACAGAGTGTCAGGAACAACGAGGACTCTCCTCTTCCTCTGTTTGTCTCTCTGAGTATCAAAGTCTGGACTGGACTCTCCGGCTGAGTCTGGACTCTGGTCACAGATCAGAGCCAATCAGACGAGTCCATGAGGCGTTCGCTGGGTTCAGCTCTAAAAACTGAAGACCAGTCTGAGCGCTGATAACGAGTATTTTCAGCTGAGGATCTGAGGTCTGGTGGTTGAGTTAACAGTCAGTGATCAGTCCGTCAGGAACCAGTGGGTCGGTTTTATACAGTCTGTGGTTTCTCCACGTCTGAAAAAATAAACTTTATCAGAAATCTGACGCCATGACTGAAAAATGTTTCACAGATAAATCCTGATGAAAACTTTCATTTTGTTAATCAAAGCTCAGTTTAAACTTTCAGACCCAGAGTTTACCCAAACCAAAACCAGGGGTTTGCTGCCCCCCAGAGGTCACAAAGAGGAACCACAGCCAAACACATAGACCCAGTTAATCCAGAGCAGAGCTTCATCCTGCTGCTTCAAAATAAACCAAGACGTGAAATTATCCTTAATGATTTATAAACTGTAAATCACTTTTTAGGATAAGGACACATTTCTTTTCCTTATTGATCAGTAATTACAGATAATCAGTGTGTGCTCTCACTTTAACATAAACACCGGCATATTTTAGGTTTTCCAATAATTTAAAAAGGATAATTTTATAAAATCTCAGAAAAAAAAGCTTAAATCCTCAGTCAACATCTTTAAAAACGTGATTTCAGTTTAGTGAAGTGAAATCTGTGAGATGAGAAGGAAAACTGAGAACAAACAGGCTGTGGGAAACGCTGAGCTTTAGGAGACAAGGAAATCAGATTAAACAGCCTCGTTAAGAGAGGAAAGATGGAGGAAAGATGGAGGAAAGATGGAGGAAAGATGGAGGGGAGAGGAAGGAGAGATGGAGGAGAGATAGAGGAAAGATGGAGGAGAGAGGAAGAAAGGATGAAGGAAAGAGGAAGAAAGGATAAAGGAAAGAGGAAGGAAGGATGGAGGAAAGAGGAAGGAAAGATGGAGGGATGGATGAAGGAAAGATGAAAGAGAGATGGAGGAAAGGTGAAGGAAGGATGAAGGATAAATGAAGGAAAGATGGAGGAAAGATGAAGGAAAGAGGAAGGAAAGAGGAAGGAACGATGAAGGAAAGAGGAAGGAAAGATGGGGGAAAGATGGAGGAAAGAGGAAGGATGAAGGAAGGAAAGATGGAGGGATGGATGAAGGAGAGTGATATCAGAGGTTTTACAGTTTTACCTTTAAAGGAGATCTGTCAGGAGGAGGAGCTACAGAGCTACGAGCAGCAGGAGCAGCAGGAGCAGCAGGAGCAGCAGGAGGACAGAGACACTTCAGAGGAGCAGACAGGAACACACACACACACACACACACACACACACACACACACACACACACACACACACACACACACACACAGAGGGAAGACAGAGGATGCTAACATTAGCATGTTAGCTCAGAGCAGGACATGCAGAAGGAGAGAAGGAGCAGGCCTCACAGGAACACATCTACATCCATCCTGATGGTAGATACCTGTGTGTGTGTGTGTGTGTGTGTGTGTGTGTGTGTGTGTGTGTGTGTGTGTGTGTGTGTGTGTGTGTGTGTGTGTGTGTGTGTGTGTGTGTGTGTGTGTGTGTGTGTGTGTACCATAGCTACGTCAGCGTGGAAGATTTGTTTGATGAACTTGTTTTTGGAGGAGTGAACCAGCTGGATGATGTCACCGTACAAAGTGTCTCTGTTCTTCTCCAGGAAGCCTGCAGGACACACACACACACACACACACACACACACACACACACACACACACACACACACACACACACACACACACACACATAATCAGGATAATCAGACAGGAGCAGAAACTCAGGAGGTGTGTGTTTCTCTGACTCCTATAGAAACTCTGTTCGTCAGGAGTTGGGTGATCAGACAAACATTCAGGGAAAAGGTTTTATTTTTATGTTCTTATGTCCCTGTAATCTTCAGTTTTGGATTAAATCCTTCAGAGATAAAATCACTTTTCTCTTCCAGGTTAAATCATCATTAACTTTCTTTACTTTTACTGATAAAACTGAAAAAAAGCTCAATATAATGAAGTGTTTGTGTTTTTTGAATTTTATTCATTTCTTTGATTAGACTTGAAGTTGGTTTTCATCTACCTGTTGCTCCTCTGAGTGTGTCTCACCTGTGTAATGTATGAAAACCTATCTGTGAGTTTTAAATGTTCTTTAATTCTTTATTTATAATTAATCTAATTAATCTAAAACATATTTTAACTAGATCCTCCTCCTCCTGAGTGAATATACCAGACAACCAGAGAGAAACATCCTCCACAGGACTCTGTCTGCCACAGGAGCTGCTGTTTCTCTCTGGTTCAAACCGATTTAACAATAAACCAATAAAATAAATAATCAAATAAATGAATAAATAGATAGATAGATAGATAAATAAACAAACGGTGACAGGACGATGCCTCAAATAAATCAAATAAACCAGGAAACTAAAGTCTGATCCCAGGAGCAGATGGAAATCTACCGTCTGAGTGATTCACTGAAGGAATGTGTGTGTGTGTGTGTGTGTGTGTGTGTGTGTGTGTGTGTGTGTGTGTGTGTGTGTGTGTGTGTGTGTGTGTGTGTGTGTGAAGGACTAACCTCTGGTCTCGTAGTAGACCACGCCTGCGAAGTGCTGGATGCCGAACTGCGTCTCGTGGTTGTTCTTGGGGGGGATGTAGTTGGTGTTGACTTTGTGCTGGAAGTTGAGCTTGTTCAGCATGGTGGTGTCAGTGCCCTGCAGCACACACACACACACACACACACACACTCACACACACACACACACACACACACACACACACACACACACACACACCTTGGTGATTAACATGTTGGTCTGTTGTGCCTCAGAGGAGCAGGTTTTCCCTCCTCCTGCTCCTCCTCCTGCTCCTCCTCCTGCTCCTCCTCCTACCTTGGGGAACTTGCTCTCCTCGTCGATCAGCGAGATGATGTTCATGGGCTTGATGGCGATCATGTCCAGGGCGTCCTGGTTGTCGGTGAACTCGATGTGCTGCCAGTTGATGTTCTCCAGGTTGTACTCCTCCTGCTCCAGCTTGAAGACGTGACGCACGAAGAACTGCTGCAGGTTCTCGTTGGCGAAGTTGATGCAGAGCTGCTCGAAGCTGCAGGAGGAGCAGGAGGAGGAGCAGGAGGAGGAGACAGCTGGGGATCAGCATGCAGACACCTGTGTGTGTGTGTGTGTGTGTGTGTGTGTGTGTGTGTGTGTGTGTGTGTGTGTGTGTGTGTGTGTGTGTGTGTGTGTGTGTGTGCTGAACCTGTTGACGGTGAAGTTCTCGAAGCCGAAGATGTCCAGCAGCCCGATGGAGCGTCTGACGGCTTTGGGCTGAGAGGACGCCGGTTTGTAAATGGCCGCGTTGATTTTCTCCACGATCCACACGAACTGTCGGCCGTAGATCCCCTACACACACACACACACACACACACACACACACACACACACACACACACACACACACACACACACACACACACTGCCTGTTTCAGTTTTATGAAAACCAGCTCCTGGACTTTGTGGATAAACCAGTGTTTGTTGCAGAGTGTTTCGTCCTGAGGATCCACAGAACCAGTTTTTCTTTAGAGTCTGACCCCCCAACGTGAAGGACCAGCTTCAGGCAGCAGTCCTGGATCTGTGACCTCATGGTTACTGACTGTGTGTGGATCAGAGCCTCTGAGGGCGGAGAGTACGAGCATTCACAGCTTCACCTTCACAAACGCGTCGCGTACGTCCAGAGCCTGCTCCATGCTGAGCGGCGTGGACACCGTCTCTCCTCTGGTGATCAGGGTACGGCTGGTCAGACAGTTCATCAGGTCCTTCCCGTCCACCTGACACACACACACACACACACACACACACACACACACACACACATGTCTCTGTCATCACAACTGAAACAGATCAACAGCTGTTTTATCAGTGTGTGTGTGTGTGTGTGTGTGTGTGTGTGTGTGTGTGTGTGTGTGTGTGTGTGTGTGTGTGTGTGTCTCACCTCCAGCAGGGTAGCAGCCGTGGTGAGGTGAGCGCTGTGGACGACCTCGCAGGCGTCCAGGTTGTCATAGTTACGAGCTGCAGGGTCAGAGGTCACGGTGAGTCAGAAACTCCTCAAACTGATGAAGTTTTTGTCCCAAAACTTTAAATAAAGTTTTTTGATCCAACTTCAGACACAGACACAGCTGACACTCTCTGGTTAATAACTGCTGAATTTTACTTTAACAACTTTTTTTATTTCAGATTTTAATCAAATATTCCCCTGATCCATCTAGAGTAATTTAACTTTCTGCTTTAAACTTTTCCTGATTTTATTGACACGTCTGAACGTCTAAAACGTCTTTCATGGCGCCTTCATGTCCTGATCTCGTCTTTCTGCTGGAATGTGAAGCACAAACACAGATTTCTGAAAGCAGCCCAGAAACAGAGATGTGTTTTCCTTCCTGCTCCAACAGGATCAGTCTGATCCAAACTCTGACTCTGAGCTGGTTATCAGCTGGAGGAGCAGCCAACACAGCGACTCAACTGTCTGCATCAGATCAGTCAGAGCCTCACCCTCGTATCGCAGGTTTCCCATGTGTAGAATCGCAGCCAGCAGTTTGGTGATCTCCCAGTTTTCTTTGTCTGTGAACATCAGGACCTGCAGAGGAAACGCAGATTGTTATTCACCGAGCAGAAACAACGTTTATCACCTCCAACTTCCTGAAACACGAGGAGCTTTCTGTCCACGCTCGACTTTCTCTGATTTATCAGGAGCTAAAGGGTTAAGCAGGGGGTCTACACTCAGCAGGGGGTCTACACTCAGCAGGGGGTCTACGCTCAGCAGGGGGTCTACACTCAGCAGGGGGTCTACACTCAGCAGGGGGTCTACGCTCAGCAGGGGGTCTACGCTCAGCAGGGGGTCTACGCTCAGCAGGGGGTCTACACTCAGCAGGGGGTCTAGAGGCAGAATCAGGAGCCGTACCTTCATGGCAGAGCGGATGTTGGAGTACTCCTTCATGTCGTCTCGGCCGTCACAGACCGTACACTTCCCCTGCAGAGGGCGAGAGACAGCTGGACTTCAGGAGACAACTCAAAGTCAAAAACTGTTTTTATCAAATGTTTCAGTCGGAGAAACGCCTGAGCTCCGTCACCCAGAGGTCACCCAGAGGTCACCCAGAGGTCACCCAGAGGTCACTGCCAGCAGAGTCCAAAACCTCAGCAGCAGGTCTCAGACCTCAGCAGCAGGTCTAGGACCTCAGCAGCAGGTCTAGGACCTCAGCAGGGGGTCTCAGACCTCAGCAGGGGGTCTAGGACCTCAGCAGGGGGTCTCAGACCTCAGCAGGGGGTCTCAGACCTCAGCAGGGGGTCTGGACTCACCATGGTCAGGTAGGTGTAGTCGGTGGCCTTGCTCAGGCCCAGCTTCTTCTTCTCGTCAGCGCTCATCCCTTTCAGCATGCAGTAGAAGATGTGGTAGTTCCTCTCGTCAGACGCCTGCAGAGAGACGCCACACGCTCAGCCACGCCGTTTCATCAGGGACAGGAGTGTGTGTGTGTGTGTGTGTGTGTGTGTGTGTGTGTGTGTGTGTGTGTCACCTGGCGACACACTCTGGACTTCTCCAGCAGGTACTGCTCGATCTTGGCGCCCTCGATGGCTCCTCTCTTGTTGAAGTGGATGTCGATGTATTTCCCGAAACGAGACGAGTTGTCGTTGCGGATTGTTTTGGCGTTCCCGAACGCTGCAGGAGGAAAAGAAACGTGGAGGCCCTTACCTTCAGTCAGGTGTGTGTGTGTGTGTGTGTGTGTGTGTGTGTGTGTGTGTGTGGTTACCCTCCAGGATGGGGTTTGCCTCCAGGACCTGCTGCTCGATCCAGGAGTGCTGCCCGCTGATGGCTGCCAGGAACTGGAGGATCAGTTTGGTGCTTTCTGTTTTCCCTGCTCCTGATTCCCCGCTGTGAGACACACACACACACACACACACACACACACACACACACACACACACACACACACACACACTTCTTTAGGGAGAGCAGCAGGTGTTACAAACCAAACGTCTCCGCTCTGAGGTCAGGAACGTGGTCGGCGCCCGGCGTGGACGCCTCTGACCCACCTGATGATGCAGCACTGGTCGCGGTTGTTCCTCTGCATGTTGAAGTAGCAGTTGTCTGCGATGGCGAAGATGTGTGGAGGCATCTCCCCGATCTTCTTGTTGGTGTAGAGGCGGATCTGGTCGGCGGTGTAGATGGGCAGCAGCTGGTACGGGTTGACGGCCACGAGGATGGAGCCGGTGTAGGTCTGCACAGACAGGAAACAGTGACCACGTCAGTGGTCGGGTCAAAGGTCAAAGTTTACCTGAAGGTTTGGGCATGTTTGGATGGAGCAGCTTTTATCAACGAACTATTCATGATGGAGCAAACACACGGTTCACATGCAGAATGCAGCTGGTGATGTTCATGCTCTGCTCCTTTAAACTGAACAGTCACTGACACTAAACACTGACTCAGCTCATCTGAATCATGGGTCAAAACCCTCCTCTCCTCCTCTCAGAGCTCCTCCTAACCTCAGAGTTCCTCCTTTCAGAGCTCCTTCTAACCTCAGAGTTCCTCCTTTCAGAGCTCCTCCTCTTCTCAGATCTCCTCCTCCTTTCAGAGCTCCTCCTCTTCTCAGAGCTCCTCCTCTCAGAGCTCCTCCTAACCTCAGAGTTCCTCCTTTCAGAGCTCCTCCTCTTCTCAGATCTCCTCCTCTTCTCAGAGCTCCTCCTCTTCTCAGAGCTCCTCCTCTCAGAGCTCCTCCTAACCTCAGAGCTCCTTCTAACCTCAGAGCTCCTCCTCTCAGAGCTCCTCCTTTCAGAGCTCCTCCTAACCTCAGAGTTCCTCCTTTCAGAGCTCCTCCTCTTCTCAGAGCTCCTCCTCCTCTCAGAGCTCCTTCTAACCTCAGAGTTCCTCCTTTCAGAGCTCCTCCTCCTCTCAGAGCTCCTCCTCTCAGAGCTCCTCCTTTCAGAGCTCCTCCTCCTCTCAGATTTTTTTTTTTTTTTAAAGAAACTTTTTCAAATTTAGAAAAAAAAAATTTTTTTTTAAGATTTTCCAAATCGTTGATTTTCGCAAAAATCAAAGTTTTTTGAATTTCTGTTTATTTTTGAATATTATTAAAATCTATTTTTTTGGAAAGTTTTGCAAATTTCTTAAGAGTTTGAAAATAAAAGAATAGGGCAGAATTTTAAAAATTCATTAATCAATATTTGCAATCTTGTGATTTTTGCAATTTTTGCACATGTTAAAAATTTCTTTCAAAACAATTGTAGTTTTTTTAAAGTTTGAAATTTTTGGAAAAATTATTCATAAAATTTGCAAAATTAGAAAATGTATGTCATAATTTTTTTTATTTATTTTTTTTACAAATTTATTAAAAAAAAAAAAAATCAGTAACACCACATACACTTTTATTAACACAAAGAACTTCTGGTTTAGATAATTATTCACTGTTTTTTTACTTTGTTTAAAATTTTATCCCCTTTATCGTCTCTATCGTGAAGGTAAAGCAGATTTTGTAGCTCTGAATAACTAATCCAGGTGAGCTGAGGGGGATCGGCTCCTGTGAAGGTCAAGTTTTCAGACCTCATGTTCACTGACTCCTGCTCACATCACGTCTTTACCAAACCTCCTCATCCAGCACCAAGTCCACTTCAGGATCCTCCGTAACACTTACAGGCCCCTCAATAACCTCCTCCCTGACCCCCCCCACCTCCCCCAAAACATCATGTGACCACGAGCCACTTCCTTCATTTGAATATCTGCTCAAAACCAACCTTTTCAAAATAAAAGCCTGGGACATGTGACTCAGACTTCCTGTTTGCCTTCTCTGCAGGATTTAAGTCCAACCAGTTACTCTGATCACATGAAATCAATTATCCATCAGCTCGGAGTTTGTTTGGTTTCTCTGGCCTGAATCTGAGAGCATCATCATCTTCATCATCATCATCATCAGGTCGATAAACATGGCTGGTTTCAGTTTGTTGAATTATTCTGAGAGAATAAACTTAGGAAGCGTCTTCCTGCCCTCAGAGAGCAGCCGTCAGGCAGTGAGTCGGGCAGTCAGAGGGTGGAGGAGGATGCTGCAGCTCTCAGGTGGTGGAGGATGACAAAGACAGCGTATCAGAGTTCACCACCAGAGACCAGGCGGCCATGATGGAGCAGAGACGGCGTGTTCCCGGGCTGCAGCGCTGCGTCCTCAACGTGAACCATGAAACGCTGCTTCAGCTCATACAGCGGCGCCACACGCTGCACCAAGCTAACCGTAGCACTGCTTCACAACCACATCAGTATCAATCTGATCAGGTCGAACGGAGCGTAACATACTCAAAGCCAACATGAAAACATGACACACATGCAGACTGATGCAGCTAAATGCAGGTGAATGCAGGTGAATGCAGGTAAATGCAGGTAAATGCAGGTAAATGCAGGTGAATGCAGATTGTTGCAGGTAAATGCAGGTGAATGCAGGTGAATGCAGGTAAATGCAGGTGAATGCAGGTAAATGCAGGTAAATGCAGGTAAATGCAGGTGAATGCTTGGACAGGACGCGTGCAGCCTGCAGCTGTGTGTGATGCTCTGCAGGTTTCTCAGACGGTTTGGAGCAGACACACGATGAGGAGCTGGTTTCTCTCCTCGAGCTTCAGGAGCTGACTCACCCTGCCTCCACAGTTTGTCTTCAGAGGAAACAGGAAACAGATCAGAGAGAAAGAAAGGTGAGAGCAGCAGAGGACAGGATGAAGACGAGGATGAGGAGGAGGCAGAGTTAATAAAGACCGCTCTGACTCCAGATCAAGGAGGAGGAGCGTTTCACAGGATGAGGAGTCAAACTGAGCTCGGATCAGCTGATCTCTGTGTCTCACTCACGTAGATCAGCTTCTCTCGGTATCGGATCAGGAGGTTCCTCAGGATGCCCGCTTCGTTCAGGTCCCCCAGACGGATCATGTCCTCCACGCCGTGGATGGAGGTCGGGTGCATTGGCTTGATGTTGGTGGCATTCTGGGGGGAGATCCAGTGCTCCTGGAGAGGAGGAGGAGAGGAGGAGGAGAGGAGGAGGAGAGGAAGAGGAGAGGAGGAGGAGAGCATGTGATTGAGGTCAGTTTCAGCACTACTGTGTGATCTGACTTAGACCTCTTGGATAAAACTCTCTGACGAAGACGAAGACGATCATGATTTGATTTTTTCTCACAGGAAACACAGATCACACAGTTTAAACTAAGTTTGGGCTTTTTCAATCAATCAATCAATCAATCAATCAATCAATCAATCAATCAATCAATCAATCAATCAATCAATCTTTATTTGTATAGCGTCAAATCATAACAAACGTTATCATAGACACTTTACAAAAACATTTACAGGTCCAGACCCGTAAATGTTATTTATTTATTTATTTTTATGCTTTCACTCAGAGAGGAGGGGACGAGGTCAAACAGGAAACAAACCTGAACCTGGTCACCAACTCAGGGGTAAACCTCACAGGGCCTGACCCAGGCTGCTGGACCATCTGGACCCTGGGAGCCCCCCTCAGTCTCTCAGTCTGATTTCAAACCTTGAATATTTCAGTTTTTGTCCCACCCCTCAGAATAAACGACGTTCAGAGTGTTTTTACTCTTCACGTTATTTTCTGAAGCGCTGCTGCTGTTTCCTGTTTCTGTAACACAGGAAACGTTTACGCCCTGACTGTGTTTAAACTCACATTTCCTTCATCGTCCACCACCTGGATCTGTCCTGAGTCGCAGAGTTTGACCACCGCGCCGATCGGCACCTCGAACTCTCGTCCCGTCTTCAGGTCCAGCCAGACGTAGTCCCCCTGGACAGAAACCCAGAGTCAAACCAAAACCAGGATCAGGGTCAGAGTATGGCACGAGAAACTAGAGTTTAAGAGGAGAGGACTTCCTCAGTCCCTGTGGGATGATCAGCTTCTTTGGATGGGTGTGTATGTGGTTTCCAGTATGTAAGGAGCCAGCCCCTAGTGGACACTCAGGGAACTGCAGTTTATAAAACACCTTTACATCAGCTTCAAGCTGCTCAGACAACAGCTCTTCCTCCTCTTCCTCACTTCAAACTGAAAACCTCACTCACACACACACACACACACACACACACACACACACACACACACTCACTGCAGTAGCCCATAACAACGTGACCACTCTCTACATTATTGATGGTTAGGAGCAGACACAGGATTCATCTCTGACACAGGCTGAGCCTCAGAGTGAAGACCTACAATTATGAGTCACACACACACACACACACACACACACACACACACACACACACACACACACACACACACACACACACACACACTCCGGGCTCCGTACCGGCAGCAGTGTGCTGTTTTTCATCACGGTGTTGACGTTGCGCAGTAGAGCCCATTTAGCCAGGTCCTTCTCATAGAGCTCCACGTAACCCCGACGCTTGTACATCTTCAGGTGTGTGTGTGTGTGTTCACTCAGCTCACACACACTGAGAACAGAAACACAACAGTCCCAGACGATCACTCCAACTGGACCAGAAACCTCCAACAGCAAAGAGGGACAGAGACTCACATCTGGACTGAAGGAGTCTGAAACACCCTCTGAGATATCACTGAGTCTATGAAGACCTGAGGGTTCAAACCTCCTCACTGAAACCAGCAGATCACAGACGATCACAGACGATCACAGACGATCAGAGACGATCAGAGACGATCAGAGACGATCAGAGACGATCACAGTCTCCTGTTTCCCTCCTCTCTACCTTCATCTCCAAAACAAAAGAGAACATTAAAAAGAAAACATAAAGTCACGTCAAAGACAAAACGTCCAAATCCACTTCCAGATCCTCCAAACTTCAGATCAACTCCTGCTGCCTCTGTCTCACACACTCTACTCTGAACCCAGCCCTCACAACCTCCCCTGTTACCCACGGCAACAAGGAGACGCCTCCTCCTCCTCCTCCTCCTCAGGTGTGTCCTGGTGTTAAATTTCTGTAGAGATAAATGTACCACAGGCTTTGACTCCAGCTGTAACTTCATCTGAATTTCCTGAACCAGAGTCAGACTCCAAACCGTGTCTGATGAGCTGCTTCAGTCTGAGCAGGAAGACGCCCCACGGTGTGTCTGACTGTAGCACAGCCGGCAGCTCCACCTGAAGCAGCACCAGCAGCACCACCTGCAGCTCCACCTGCAGCTCCACCCTCAGAGTCTGGATGGTGTCCTGTCAGGATGAACATCCTCTTCCTCTCTTTATTCCTCTATCTGCTCTGTCTCTGCCCAAACTCCTCTCAGATGGGTGTCTTCAACAACACCAACACTAACTCCAACACCAACACTAACACTAACACTAACTCCAACACCACCACCAACACCAACACTAACACCAACACTAACACTAACACCAACACTAACACTAACACTAACACTAACACCAACACTAACACTAACACCAACACTAACACCAACACTAACACTAACACCAACACGAACACCAACACTAACACTAACACTAACACCAACACTAACACTAACACCAACACGAACACCAACACTAACACTAACACTAACACCAACACTAACACTAACACCAACATTAACACCAACACCAACACCAACACTAACACTAACTCCAACACCAACACCAACACCAACACCAACACTAACACTAACACCAGCACTAACACTAACACTAACACTAACACTAACACCAACACCAACACTAACACCAACATTAACACCAACACTACCACCAACACTTACACCAACAGTAACACCAGCACTAACACTGACACCAACACTAACACTAACTCCAACACCAACACCAACACCAACACCAACACTAACACTAACTCCAACACCAACACGAACACCAACACTAACACTAACTCCAACACCAACACCAACACTAACACTAACTCCAACACCAACACCAACACCAACACTAACACTAACTCCAACACCAACACCAACACTAACACTAACACTAACTCCAACACCAACACCAACACCAACACTAACACTAACTCCAACACCAACACCAACACCAACACCAACACTAACACTAACTCCAACACCAACACTAACACCAACACCAACACTAACACTAACTCCAACACCAACACCAACACCAACACCAACACTAACACTAACTCCAACACCAACACCAACACCAACACTAACACTAACTCCAACACCAACACCAACACCAACACCAACACTAACACTAACTCCAACACCAACACCAACACCAACACCAACACCAACACTAACACTAACTCCAACACCAACACTAACACCAACACCAACACTAACACTAACTCCAACACCAACACCAACACCAACACCAACACTAACACTAACTCCAACACCAACACCAACACCAACACCAACACTAACACTAACTCCAACACCAACACCAACACCAACACTAACACTAACTCCAACACCAACACCAACACCAACACTAACACTAACTCCAACACCAACACTTACAAGGAACACTAATCTATATGATGATGATGATATGAGCTGATACAATTTTCTATAAGACGGGATAAGATCCAGTAGGATATATATGATATGATCTGATTCCATTCAATAAGGTATGATACAATATTATATGATAAAAAAGATATGATATGGTTTAGTAACACATCATGTGAAACCATATGATAAAAAACGATATGACCAAATACATCACGATTCAGTACTGCATGATACACTACAATACAAAACCATGTAAAACACTACCATATGATTTAACACATGACAGTACGATATATTATAAAACATTACAATATGATATATGATGATACTACATGATATGATAATAAACATTAAAATAAAATATAAATTCAGGAAACAAAACAGTAAACCTAACCCATCTATTTAAGCATTTACTGACAACACCAAAACATGTGAACACTGCTGGTGTTGTGCTAATGTTCACAGTGCTAACACAAACTTTGCTAATCTTCATAGTGTTAATGTTTATAGTGCTAATGTTTACAGAGTTAATGTTCATAGTGCTAATGTTTATAGTGCAAATGTTTAAAGTGCTGATGTTTGTAATGCTAATGTAAACAGTGCTAATGTTTGTAGTGCTAAAGTTTAAACTGTTAATGTTTTTAGTGCTAATGTAAGTAGTACTAATGTTTGTAGTGCTTATGTTTACATTGCTAATGATTGTAGTGCTAATGTAAATAGTGCTAATGTTTGTAGTGCTAATGTTTACAATGCTAATGTTTACAGAGCTAATGTTCACAGTGCATATGATTATAGTGATAATGT
>NW_027437222.1:190000-222500 GCF_033239565.1 Halichoeres trimaculatus | reverse complement strand
GAGCTCTGGGAGGAGGAGGAGGAGGAGGAGGAGGAGGAGGAGAAGGAGGAAACTCAGAGGGAGTTTTGTCTCCTTGTTAAGGATCAGTTTAATGACATGCTGTGAGTCATGGCGACGGCCTTATGGTGGAGTGTTATCATGGCTGTGTGGGTGTGTGTGTGTGTATGTGTGTGTGTGTGTGTGTGTGTGTGTGTGTGTGTGTGTGTGTGTGTGTGTGTGTGTGTGTGTGTGTGTGTGTGTGTGTGTGAAGCAGACTGAGTATCACCTGTCTGCAGGTCAGAGGTGTGCAGCAGGTACAGGTCTGCCCCCTGCTGGTGTTTCAGTTACGCTGAGAGGGGGAAGCTTGTTTTCTCACAGCAAACAAACCTCTGAGGGGACAGGGAGACGGTCTCAGGACTCTGAGACATAAACTAATCTAACAGTCGGGTACAAGACGCCCATAACAGGTCACATGACCGACAGTGCCCCCTCAGCTCATCTCATTTGCATATAGAGAGATCGTAAAGGTTAAAGGTCAGAGGGGACATAAAGCCACAGGTTCAGCGTGCTGCTATTTGTCTCTGAATTAACGTGATCATAAACACGGACAGAGGAGCTCCTCGCTCTGCTTCAGTGATCCATGAACATTAACATTTCCCTCCTCATAAAAACAGAAGGACAACAAAACACATCCAGCTGCAGGACAGGGACCAGACTGTGTCTGAACAAAGATGGTGGGAGGTCAGAGTGAGGGTCAGTGAGGGTTTATCGGGCTATAAGTCGTCTTTTCTGACAGGTTATTAGTTTTTATTAGATTAGAAAGAAGCTGAGAGAGGATTGGTGTCATTTTATTTCAATGTACTGAGTGAAAGATCCTTTCATTTGTATTGATTTGATTTGCCACAGTAGTATTTATGATATTTTTGATATAATCTCCTGATGCCAACACTGCGTCTCCTTCAAACAAAGATGTGAAGTTAAATCAACGTGCAGACGTGTTTATTACACCTTACTTTACCCTGAGTGGACACAAACGGCCGCCCTCAATATTAAGCTATAAAAAACTAATTAATCCATATTTTTTTTTTACTTTCAAAGCATTAAATCTTTTCAACAACTTCAGAACTATCTGAAAATATAAAGTTTTGTATAACTTTTTGATTACTTTTTTGTTTTATGGCATTTTTGTTATAGAAAAAACGTCATTTTAAAAACAAGAAAAATAGAAAAATGTGATTTTTCTAAAAAAAAAAAAAAAAAGTGCAGTTGAATACTTATGATCAAGATATTACAGCCTTGACTGTGTCAATAATATATAACAATATGAGTTTAAATGCATCAGCACTTTTTGCAGAAGGAGGATTTAAAGCAGCTTCGTTTCATGAGCTAACGTCACATTTTACCTCCTGTAGAGCTAAAAACTGAGACAGAAGTTATTTCTCCTTCAAATGGGAAAGTTTAAAGGAGCAGTACGCTGAAAAAGTCAGTAAAGACTGCACAGTGTGTGTCTGCAGGTGGAGGTCTGCCCTCTGCTGGTGGAAGAGGAAACTGCTTCAGCACAAACTTCATCATTCAGCATTAATGTGAGCAAACAGCTGTTTGTCCAACAATCTGCACAAAAACAACTTTCACACCTCACTGCTGCTGCTGAACACTGACCCTCAGAGCGCCATGAATGAATGGATGGATGAATGAATGGATGGATGGATGAGTAAAAGAAAGAATGAACTCCTCCTCCATCTCTCTATCTTTGTGGAATCAGAAATGAGCCGTTACGTTTTCCTGAGAGATTTGATGTTTTCTCTTTCCAAGTTTCAGACCTGGTCTTTGTTTTTCTGCAGCTACAAACTGAAACAGACGCAGAAACCTCAAAAACACACTTCACGTCCTCTCTGGACGACAACGAGCAGCTGAAACCTCCACAGACCATCAGCAGTGAAGTCATGAAGACAGCAGGAGGAGAAGGTGGAGCTGAATCCTTTACAGACTCTTTCTGACTGAACTTTCTCTGTTTGTCACTGACTGAACTCACTGATTGGTCCTGACGCTGGATCTCACCAGAGATCATGACTCAACACCTCGTCCCTGCAGACCTAACACCTCCAGGGTCCAGCTGGTAGACCGGGTTTTTACCTGGACGTGGTTCCTTTACCTGGATGAGGGTGGTGCACCTGTAGCTGAGGCGTCGAGCGTTGGCGTCCCAGCCCTCCAGCCCCCACACAGACCTCTTCCTGTTGGCCGTGGTCGCCATGGTTATCAGACTGAAGCGTGAACGCCGTCCTCAGAGAACTGGACTCTGTTTGGGATTATTCAGTGAGCGGCTGAAAACGGATCCTGGAGCCACAGATCCACAGAGACATCCCAAAACCTCCTGAGCTCAGCGCGGAGAGAGTTTGTTCTTCCTCCAGAGGGAAGTGGATCAGATCAGAGACGGATCCAGAGTCTGAGGCTCTCACTTCCTGTCCATCACAGTCCCAGTCCAACTGCACCCTTTGGATGGAGGTCCCAGTGTGTGTGTGTGTGTGTGTGTGTGTGTGTGTGGGTGTGTGTGAGGGGCTACGGCCGATCTGTTTGCTGCCTGTTTTTTATTGGCTGGTCCCATTTAGTCCTGGTGAAGGGGGACCCTGTCAGACCGGATTACTGGATCAGAAAGACTGACGAGCTCAGCAACGCGTGAACCCAGAATCAAAACCACCGACACCGGGTCAAACACATCCAGCACTGTGTGTGTGTGTGTGTGTGTGTGTGTGTGTGTGTGTGTGTGTGTGTGTGTGTGTGTGTGTGTGTGTGTGTGTGTGTGTGTGTGTGTGTTTGACCGCAAAGAGCATTCAGAGGAAACAATACAGCACAGAATGAGCCGCTGAACACTAATGAGTGTGTGCTTCATCAAAAAGAATGAGCCTCTCACACACACACACACACACACACACACACACACACACACACACACACACACACACACACACACACACACACACACACACACACACACACACACACATACAGTATGTTATCTTTCAAACAGCAAACTTTCAACTACCTGTCAAATTTATTTTGTTTGTGTGTGTGTGTGTGTGTGTGTGTGTGTGTGTGTGTGTGTGTGTGTGTGTGTGTGTTTGTGTGTGTGTGTGTGTGTGTGTGTGTGTTACCTGCTGTAGAATGACCATGGTTGTGGTCTGGACTTCAGCTGTCCCCCTTGGACCCTGAGAGGATGAAAATGAAAGAAACAAATGAGGAAAAGTGACACACACACACACACACACTCACTCACTCACTCACACACACATTAACTCACACACATACACACACACACACACACACACACACACACTCACACACACACACACACACACACACACACACACACACACACACACACACACACTCACACACACACACACACACACACACACACACACACACACACACTCACACACACTGTGACACAGGAAACGTTCAGCTCCTAACGTCTGTTTACTCCTGTTGTGTTGTAGCTTTTGCAAACCCTCTGACTCCTCCAGGCCACCGTACTTTAAGGACCAAATAAAAGCAAAGCTTAACGGGTCAAAGTGATTAGACTCCAAACGACCTCTGACGGACCCAGTCACATGACACCACATCCAATTACCTCATTTTGTTGTTGTTGGGCTTTATTGTTTGAGTGTGTGTGTGTGTGTGTGTGTGTGTGTGTGTGTGTGTGTGTGTGTGTGTGTGTGTGTGTGTGTGTGTGGTAAATTATTCAGTCTCCTTAATGAAGGTTTACTTTGATCCTTTGACTTTTTGTCAAACAGCAGCTGGGCGCGGCGCTCTGACCTCAGGCGTCTCCTCAGTGTGTGTGTGTGTGTGTGTGTGTGTGTGTGTGTGTGTGTGTGTCAGAGTTAGGTCCTGAAAACTTCTTAATGACTCCTTATCCTAAATTCAGGGTTTGGTTCAGAAACAGAGAGTGAACTATTTCACCTGCTGCAGGTCAGAGTGTGTGTCCCTCACACACACTCTGTCCCCCTTCACACACACACACACACACACACACACACACACACACACACACACACACACACACACACACACACACACACACACACACACACACACACACACAGGTCCTATTAATATTTCAGCATCTAATTACCGCGGCGGAGGTCTGGACAAAGGTTGTGTAACACCGTGGCCTATTTCTGTGTGTGTGTGTGTGTGTGTGTGTGTGTGTGTGTGTGTGTGTGTGTGTGTGTGTGTGGGCTCAGAGTATCAGATTCAGGACCTGCAGGTCTCAGAATGAGCCAAAGATGACCGACGTGCTGCAGGAGGAGCTGAGGATGAAGGTGAGGGTGGAGGTTGGAGGGTTGGAGCTGAAGAGTGAGATGGAGGAGGATGGAGGACAGACCCTGATCCAGATCCTGAGGGAACCGTCTGGTTCCTCAGTCCCTGATCCCTCTGCTGGTCTCAGAAGCTGGTCTCAGGAACATGATGTTCTCAGAGTCCAGACCCTGAGGTCTCTCTCAGCGACGGGTCAGATACACCTGTCCTCCATCAGCCTCTCTGCTCTCCACCAGAGCTTCAGTCTCTGCTCCGTATCAAACTCCAGTCTGCTCCTGGGCCTGGGGGAGACCCACCCGGCCCCCTGCTGGGGGGGGCAGGGGGACACTGGCAGACTGGGACTGTGCTGGATCCATACTGAACCTAAAGGGATTGATCTTAGACCAGTTTCTGGGGCAGCCCAATCAGGAAGTGTTTGGTTATTAACTGAGAGGACAGGTTCAGTTTGTGTGTTTTTGTGCCAGTGGAGCACGAGTCGATGAAACAGTCAGCTGATGTTAGAGCAGAGACAGATACTGGACTCTATGCCTGTTTGAGGTCAGAGCATCCAGAGGTGTTAATTCACCATCTGATCCTAAAACAGAAAAACACACAGGGTCTTTTCCAGCAGCTAATGAATCCCAGAGCAGAAACCTGGGGGGGAAACTGTCAGGAAGACGTTTGGAAATCAGTTTTTATGGTCAGGACTTCAGCGTGAGCAACCAGGGACAGAAAGTGTTACGGGCCTGAAATCACCAAAGTCAGTAAATAACTTTAACTTTACAGATACAGACATGGACATGTGACTGTTACTGTGTGTGCTTTAAGCAGATTTGTTGCTTTTTGATCCTTTAATATTTGATAAATCTCATTGTATCAGACGGTAATGGCTCTCAGTGGTATCATCCAGAGTGTGGCGCTCTAACGCTCCAATGGGCTGCTCCGCCTCATGTGTTATAATCTGTTAGAGCAGCATCATTAACCACAGTTAAATTAACGACAAGTATCCACAGTCTTTCCTAAACCTGCCTCCAGTCCTAACTTTACAACATGAGGCTGAACGAGTCATAACTTTTTACCAACAGGCTGAAAATGACCAAACTCAGCTCATTTTACAAATACATCGACCAATAACAGCATGAAGTGACAAAAATATATTATACTCCTCTTCAAAACTGATTCAAAAAATTAAGAAATAAAGAAAAAAAAACTCATTATTTCAAAGTGGGTCTGGGACCATTGGACCCACCCATAAAGGCCTGTTTCTCCTCCCTCTACGGACCAAAATGTCTCCGTCCGTTTTAAACTACGTCACCGTCACTGCTCACGTCTGGACACATCCTCTACGTCAGCACTGCAGTTAATCCATACATCCCCCAGGGGGCGCAGCTCAGAGTCAAAAGTTGATGACATCGGCACTCAGAAACAGCATGGCGGCTGTGGAGGAGGAGTTAATAATGATCCGTTAGCATTAGAGACACAAACGGAGGCGGCGCTGTAACAGGCGGTGGTCAGTGAGGCTGGTAAAAACCATAGACTGTATCAAACATGGACGTAGTCTCGGCGACGTCACCCGTCTGTTTCTGAAACGGAAAATGAAGCAGATCAGCTATAGCGGCCATATTGGTAGTGGCAAGGGCTTCGCCTACAGCCATAGGGCGCCTGTTGGTCACATGACCCTCAGCTGTGCCTCTTGTTGGGTGAGCTCGTGATCTTAATATCCTCTGAACAGCCGAGTTAGAAAAACCCCCCGTGCAGTGGGAGCTGGTAGTGAAATCATCGACTCAGACAGGAGACGTTTTTTGAACCAGGCTGTAAAAAGGTTAATTTCTGCTGTGAAAACAGATTTTTTTGGCTTGGTGTGTTTGTGACTTCCTATACTTCCAGAGCCAGCCTCTAGTGGACGCTGGAGGAACAGCAGATTTTAGAGCTTCAGCATCGTCTCATATTCTCAGACCAGAGGTTGCTGCTTGGTAAATACATGGCGAAAGTTCCTCCATTGTTATTTCTTCTTCATGTCTCATTAAAGCTTCGTGTCTCAACACTGCCCCCATGGTTTCCAGTGGAACTGCTGGTTTGGCCTGTGTCCCTGAGCTTCATGGAAACACACAGAAACACGGACAGAATGAACACAGAGCTCAGACAGGAGGCTCCATCCAGATCCGGGTGAAACGTTGAGCATAAACTGGTCTTAACACCGGCCTTAGGAGCTACATGAAGATCAGGGTCTGATCTGAAACTGCTCCTGGGTCTGAGCCCTTCAGCATGGACAGGTGAGTCCAGGTCTATCAGAGGATCTGAGTGAGGACCCGAGGTGGAGAAACAGCAAAGAGGGATTTAAAGAGTCTCAGCTCGTTGCAGGGGTCAGGTGTTCAGGTGTTCAGGCGTTCTGATGGGGAGGTGTTCAGGGTTCAGGGTTCAGGTGTTCAGGTGTTCAGGTGTTCAGGTTTTCAGGGTTTAGGTGTTCAGGGTTCAGGTGTTCAGGTGTTCAGGTGTTCAGGGTTCAGGTGTTCAGGTGTTCAGGTGTTCAGGTGTTCAGGGTTCAGGTGTTCAGTGTTCAGGTGTTCAGGTGTTCAGGTGTTCAGGGTTCAGGTGTTCAGGGTTCAGGTGTTCAGGTGTTCAGGTGTTCAGGGTTTAGGTGTTCAGGTGTTCAGGTGTTCAGGTGTTCAGGTGTTCATGGTTCAGGTGTTCATGGTTCAGGTGTTCAGGTGTTCAGGTGTTCATGGTTCAGGTGTTCATGGTTCAGGTGTTCAGGTTTTCAGGTGTTCAGGTTCAGGTGTTCAGGTGTTCAGGGTTCAGGTGTTCAGGTGTTCAGGTGTTCAGGTGTTCAGGTGTTCAGGTTCAGGTGTTCAGGTTCAGGTGTTCAGGTGTTCAGATGTTCAGGTGTTCAGGTGTTCATGGTTCAGGTGTTCAGGTGTTCAGATGTTCAGGTTTTCAGGGTTCAGGTGTTCAGGTGTTCAGGTGTTCAGGTGTTCAGATGTGTAGGGTTTACGTGTTCAGGTGTTCAGGTGTTCAGGTTTTCAGGGTTCAGGTGTTCAGGTGTTCAGGTGTTCAGGTGTTCAGGTGTTCAGGTGTTCAGATGTGTAGGGTTTACGTGTTCAGGTGTTTAGGGTTCAGGTGTTCAGGTGTTCAGGTGTTCAGGTTTTCAGGGTTCAGGTGTTCATGGTTCAGGTTTTCAGGTTTTCAGGGTTCAGGTGTTCATGGTTCAGGTTTTCAGGTGTTCATGGTTCAGGTGTTCATGGTTCAGGTGTCCAGGTGTTCAGGTGTTCATGGTTCAGGTGTTCATGGTTCAGGTGTTCATGGTTCAGGTGTTCAGGTGTTCAGGTGTTCAGGTGTTCAGGTGTCCAGGTGTTCATGGTTCAGGTGTGATCTGACATGAACACTATGGATGATCAGAAACAGTCTGATTTTAATTCTTCCTGTTTGGTCAGTAACTCCCTCTGTCCTCCCTGCTCCTCACGCTGTCAGCTGATCTGAGTGACCCCTGGTTTCAGATCTGGGTCATCAAACAGCTCTGGGGACTGACTGACCCCCCACTGTGAGAAAACACTAACAGGCCAATCCAGAACCAGACAGAACGAATAAAAACCATCAGAGATCCTTTAATGGACAGAGGGTCAGCCGACCTGTGGTCACATGATCAGAGTTTCCTCTGTGGTGGTTTCAGCTCGGGGTCCAGATCCAGAAATAACCACGGATCAAACTGTTTGATTTCAGCTTTCCTGTCCTGTTTCTGCAGCAGCTCAGTATCTGTTGTTCTCTTTAAACGGCTGGATCCATAAACATGGATCAGAACCGTCAGCTCTCAGAGCCCGTCACTTTAACACAGCTCTGTTATTTTCACGCTGCGTACCCTGAGTCATGAATTATTGTGATGGGAGAATATGACACCCACAGTCCACGCCATCATCCCAGAGCGGCGAGCAGCTCTTCATCTCAGTTCATCCCTTCATCATGCTTTCATTTCATCCCTTCATCATGCTTTCATTTCATCATTTCATCCTTTATCATTTCATCCTTTCATCATTTCATCCTTTCATCCTTCCAGAGGAGGCTCTGATTTCCTGAACTCGCTGGTTTAAAGAGCGGATCGATCAGAGCCTGATTCACACATTAACAGAGAAACATGAAGAAAATCACACACACACACACACACACACACACACACACGCACACACACACACACACACACACACACACACACACACACACACACACACACACGGAGTAAGGAGATTAATCAAAAAGGGAGCATGGCCTCTAAGCTCTTACCTTTTTGCATGACTTGTCCTCCTCTTCTCCTCCTAATCTCTCTGTGCTCCTCCTGCTCGTCTCCTCACAGACCTCCTCTCTGCTGATGGAGGGCTGAGGATGAGGAGCGGGGTCTTTCTTCAGGCTGAACAGGAGGAGAAACCTGCTGATCCCACAGTGAAAGGGGACCTCCTCTTCTTTATCCTCTGACCTCTCCTCCTGCTCCTCCTGCTCCTCCTGCTCCTCCTCTGACAGGAGTACGTCCACAGACTCGTCTCCTCTTCCGTCGCTGTGTCTCTCTCTGCTTCTGGCTTCTTCTGGTGCTGACTCCTCTTCTCCTCCTGCTCCTTCTCTCCTGTCTCCTCCCTCTGCTGTGTTTGCAGAGGTATAAGAGGTGAATGACTCCCTCCTCCTCCTCCTCCTGCTGCTCCTCCCCCTCCCTGCCTGTCTCGGGGGTATTAATGGTGACACGGCAGGCCGCTCATTCACTGATCCCTGTTACAGAGCCGGAGCAGTGGGGGGTGCTGAGGCTCCACGCAGAGGAGGTGGTAATTAGAAACAGAGCGTGTCCAGGAGCAGGAGGAGAGCTGACCTCCTGCAGGAGACGCCTCAGGTCATCAGACTCCTCTGACGGACGTCTTCAGCAGCAGCAGTAAGTCTCCTCTGGCCTTACAGAGCGGGAAGGAGCCGCAGTGGACTCTGGGAAACGGTCAGAGCGTGTGTTGCAACAGGCTGCAGAGAAGAGGAAGAGGAAATCAGCTGTTTCTGCCTCAGACACTGAATCATTCACAGCCGCTCTCTGCTGACCCCCGGACTGCCGTGGACTCTCAGGATTCACCTCAGAGCTCGTCCCTCTGCCTCTCAGGCCGGTCTGAGGACTAAGGTGAACAGCTTTCTGAAGGAGGACCAGGGGAAACCTGGAGGATCTGATCCTGAGGAGCTGTGTGGGTCAGAGGAAGGACTCAGGTTAATGTTGATCACAACAATGAAACACACTGAAACACTGTAAACACTGCAAACACTGTAAACACTGCAAACACTGTAAACACTGCTAACACTGTAAACACTGTAAACACTGCTAACACTGCTAACACTGCTAACACTGTAAACACTGCTAACACTGTAAACACTGTAAACACTGCAAACACTGTAAACACTGCAAACACTGTAAACACTGCTAACACTGTAAACACTGTAAACACTGCTAACACTGCTAACACTGCTAACACTGTAAACACTGCTAACACTGTAAACACTGTAAACACTGTAAACACTGCAAACACTGTAAACACTGCAAACACTGCAAACACTGCTAACACTGTAAACACTGCTAACACTGTAAACACTGTAAACACTGCTAACACTGCAAACACTGTAAACACTGTAAACAATGAAACACACTGTAAACACTGTAAACACTGTAAACACTGTAAACACTGCTCACACTGAAAACACTGTAAACACTGCTAACACTGCGAACACTGTAAACACTGTAAACACTGAAAACACTGTAAACACTGTAAACACTGTAAACACTGCTAACACTGTAAACACTGTAAACACTGTAAACACTGAAAACACTGTAAACACTGTAAACATTGCAAACACTGTAAACACTGCTAACACTGTAAACACTGCTGACACTGTAAACAATGAAAACACTGTAAACACTGTAAACACTGTAAACACTGTAAACACTGTAAACACTGCTAACACTGTAAACACTGTAAACACTGTAAACACTGAAAACACTGTAAACACTGTAAACATTGCAAACACTGTAAACACTGCTAACACTGTAAACACTGCTGACACTGTAAACAATGAAAACACTGTAAACACTGTAAACACTGTAAACACTGTAAACACTGTAAACACTGCTAACACTGTAAACACTGTAAACACTGCTAACACTGTAAACACTGTAAACACTGAAAACAATGTAAACACTGTAAACAATGAAACACACTGTAAACACTGTAAACACTGTAAACACTGTAAACACTGAAAACACTGTAAACACTGCTAACACTGCAAACACTGTAAACACTGTAAACACTGAAAACACTGTAAACACTGTAAACACTGCTAACACTGTAAACACTGTAAACACTGTAAACACTGTAAACACTGCTAACACTGTAAACACTGAAAACACTGTAAACACTGTAAACACTGCTAACACTGCAAACACTGTAAACACTGTAAACAATGAAACACACTGTAAACACTGCTAACACTGTAAACACTGTAAACACTGTAAACAATGAAACACACTGTAAACACTGTAAACACTGTAAACAATGAAACACACTGTAAACACTGTAATCACTGTAAACACTGTAATCACTGTAAACACTGCTAACACTGTAAACACTGTTAACACTGTAAACACTGCTAACACTGTAAACACTGCTAACACTGTAAACACTGTAAACACTGTTAACACTGTCAACACTGTCAACACTGTAAACACTAAACACTGCAAACACTGTAAACACTGTAAACACTAAACACTGCAAACACTGTAAACACTGTAAACACTGCAAACACTGTAAACACTGTAAACACTGTAAACACTGCAAACACTGAAATCTGATCATGTGTTTTTATGTCTTTAAACATGTTTTAAGACGTAACATGAGCCACGTTCCCCCAGAACAATGTCCAGACTGAAGATGTTGAACAGAGAAAAATAAAAAATCTGACAGAGAGAGGAGGAAAAATGAACTTATTCTTTTTTTGTTATGTGTCAATAAACTTTTCTTTTTCCCCAAAGCAGGATCAGCTGATGAATTCAATGTTTTAACACGAGAAGAAAAACTAAGCCTGGAGTTACAGGTGTTTTCAGATTTACCTGTTCCCTGCTGAGGGGAACAAGAACGATTTAACTGAATCCCTGTCTGTGTGTCCTCACCTGTCTGTGTGTCCTCACCTGTCTCTGTGTCCTCACCTGTCTGTGTGTCCTCACCTGTCTCTGTGCCCTCAGCTGTCTCTGTGCTGAACCACACTGCTCTCTTTGGAGCTCCAGAAAACATCTTCATCTTGGACCCCTAGCTCTGAGTTGCCATGCACTGGATGTCACGCTCTGGATGCCACACTCTGGATGTCACGCTCTGGATGCCACATTCTAGATGCCACGCTCTGGATGCGACTCTCTGGGTGTCAGGCTCTTGACGCCACTCTCTGGATGTCACGCTCTGGACGCTGTGCTCTAGATGCTGCACTCTAGACACCATGCTCTTGATGCCACTCTCTGTAGCCACCCTCTGGATAACACGCTCTGGACGCCATGATCTGGACGCCATGATCTGGACGCCATGATCTGGATAACATTCTCTGGACTCTCTGGTCCACTCTTTGGATGCTCTCTGTTCATCAGACGGTTTATGTGCTGCTGCCCACTTTCAGTCTCTGACCTTTGTCTGTTTACAGCTCTGAGGGGAGGATGAAGGTCAGAGGAAGATGATGTTGTCTCATCACAGATGATGGATTGTTGTGTTCAGAGTTGTAATGCAGCACTGCCCCCTGCTGGTGGACAGGTGATTAACCTGCAGTTACAGAGTGAGGCCTTCAGTCAGTTTACGGGGCAGAGTTTAGACAAACAGAGTCTCTGTGAGTCTCTCTGATTGTGTTTCATCGAAAACAACCAACAGCTTGTGTCTGATGTTTCATGGGGTTTATCTTTCCATAAGCATTTCTTTATCAAGTCTGGTCTTGACAGGGAAAAGGGAAAGACCTGCAGTAACTAGATGAGGCCAGGAGTCAAACCAGCAACCTCTGTACATGGTTGGTGTTAGCTGCAGCGTCACAAACATCAGAAATCTGTTTTTGCAGCTGTGTTTTAAAAGCTTGTGTTGATTTCCTGAGGATCAGACCTGGATCGATGTCTGTGAACACTGTGAGCACAAACCAGCACAAACCCCTGACTGTTGCACAAACTGCTGCTGCAGACCCCTCCTCCCTCCTCCCTCCCTCTCTCCTTTCCATTAGCTGTATTGATGCTCCCTCGCCCTGTGTTTTTTCCTCTAATTGGTTTAAGCACAGCTGACCGGCCGTGCTGCTGCTCTCTGTCACACCGTGTCCACACCGAGTCCACACCGTGTCCACATCGTGTCCACACCAAGTCCACATCGCCCTCAGCAGTCCATGGAAATATGGAGCTCTGCTTTCCCAGCATCGATCCTCCAGACGTTTCAGCGGCAGCAGGACTCAGCTCTGCTGCTACATCTCTCTCTGCGTCTGCTCTTTGAGGAATAACTCTGAATCTGTGTGTGTGTGATCTGTGTTTCAAACCAGGAAGTAAAGGTCCAGCTGAAGGATGAGGCCCTGGATCCGCTCCAACCGGTCCAGGTCTGTCCAGGTAGGTCTGTTTACCTGTGTGTGAAGTGAAGGAGGAGTGTGTGTTCGCTGTCTGAAGAAGTTTTTTGTTGTTTCTACCAAAGGAGAATAATCTGACCTCCTCTAACCTGACTCTGTTTTAGGGGTTAACCTTCCTGTGCAGCGTCACAGACAAACATTTACCCTGATGGATTCATTGATCATAAATTAACATGAGAGCTTCAGGTCAGGAGCAGACAGTCTATAAAGATATTTATTGATGTGAATCTGTTGATCAGTCTCTCTGAGCCTGAGAGGGAAAGGTCTGCGCTGCAGGTTTCAGACTGTAGAGGACACAGCCCCATCACTGTGTGCTTTAACAAATAAAAATAAATAAAAAAATATGTCATAAAATTAAATAAATAAATAAATAAATGATAAAACTATAGTTTTGATGGGTTCACCTCCCTTTAACTCTGATCACAGCTCATATATAAACCTCAGTCTCCTCTCATCAGTCTGTCCTGATCTGTTTCTCCCAGTGAGCTGGAGACGTCACAGATCATCAGGAAAGGAGTTCATGATTCATTGTTGGAGCAAATCTTAAAAACTCATCACAAAAAACATTTCAACAAATTACTGCAGCAGCATCAGTCTGCAGACGTCAGCGTGAAACTCTCTGTGATCCTCTCTGTGCCTCGTGTTGTATCTGTGTGCTCTGTGTTTTCTGAGTTTAAGTGTCCGTATGTTTCTGTCCTCTGATGTTTCTCTGAGCTTTCTCTTTGTCCAGGGTTTCTG
Source organism: Halichoeres trimaculatus (assembly GCF_033239565.1). Classification (NCBI taxonomy): domain Eukaryota; kingdom Metazoa; phylum Chordata; class Actinopteri; order Labriformes; family Labridae; genus Halichoeres; species Halichoeres trimaculatus. The sequence continues at coordinate 208,859 of NW_027437222.1, read as the reverse complement.
TGTTTGCTGACAAAGAAACTAGATAGATAGATAGATAGATAGATAGATAGATAGATAGATAGATAGATAGATAGATAGATAGATAGATAGATAGATAGATAGATAGATAGACGGGTGATAACAAGGAAACACCAGAAAACTGAGTCATACAGACACTAACCACAGGAAACACAGAGTGCTCTCATCACCAGATCACCACACTGACCCGTCCTCTGCAGACTGTTGTTCATGGACCCCCTCACCTGGGTCACCAAGGTGTGCACAGCCTCATGTGTCTGCCTGTGCTCACAGCTCACTCAGAGAAAAGTCAGACCCTCAGATTATCACTGTGGCACAGTCCCAGAGAGCTGAGGGATTAGTTTAGAGACATTTTCGAAGCCTGATCCATTTTTGTCTCTCCTACCTGTTTTTATGACTTTAGTACATGTAAAATAATCTTTCTGATTATTGTTGTTATCATCATGGGACAGATGTGTGCCAGGTGAAGTATTTCATGGAGATTAATCTCAGGAGCCTTGTTTCTCTCAGAGGAGCAGCTGTGGGAAATAAGACGTACAGCAGCTGTTTGTTTGTGTCTTTGATTCATCCTGTCATTTTTCATTCATCCATAGCTCCAAACACGCTTAGAGTCTGTTTCTGTTTATTATGTTGAAGCAGTTTTATTGGTCTTTACGTGACTTTTCCTGGAGCAGAGAAATATCCCTGTCCTGTTCCTGGACAGAGCTCGTCAGCTGACGCTCCAACTCCTCTTTAATCAGAGTGTTTTAAAAACCAAAGGATCCTCGTCCTTCTCAGGGTTTCTGCCTCCATGTTTTTATTGTATAGTTTAATTTAAAGAAGCCAGAGTCGGACGCTGCAAAGTGAAAGCTGCTCTGTGAATTATTAATGGATCGATCAGCTGGGACAGGTCCTGATGGTCCTGATGCTCTCTGCTTGGGTTATATAAGCTGATGGTGGAGGCTGGTTTTTCCAGGATTGATTGGACTTGTTGATATTTGGACCAGAGCCTTTATTCTCCAGCCTGAGGACAGTTTCTCTAACTGCTGTCGTCTGTCTCCGTGCAGGGTTTTATTCTGGAAGCTTCTCACACGTCATCAGCTGAGTTTATCAAAATATATAACTCTGTTTGGAGTCACACACTGGGACCCTTTTTGGGGTTTCTACAAACTTTTAGGAACATTTACACTGAAAAGACATTTACACAGGCACAAACACTCATCATAACTATGATTCTGACCAGCATTACCCCGCTATTAGTGTTATTTATTCACCATCATCAACTTCATCATCAGCTTTATTCATTCAACATTTTTGTATTGTCCAGGATGAGGATTTTTTTGTACTTTTGGAAAGACTATTTGGGGGAAAGTAGTTTACTGGGAAGATTACTTTATTCACCTCTGTACAAAGTTATTATTATGATTGTTATTATTATTATTATTATTATTATTATTATTATTATTATTATTATTATTATTATTGTTATAATAATAATAATAATTATCATTGTTATTATTATTATTATTAGTAGAAGTAGTAGTAGCTGTATTTTTATTATTATCATAATCATTTTTTACATTTTATTTTTAATTTAATATTATTATTATGAGGATTAATTATTTTTTATTTGTTTGTTTGTGATGTTTTATTTTATTTTTTTACTACTAGAGCTCTTTCCCCCTATTTTTGTAAGATTAAGTTACATCCACAAATAATTGTACGGAGAGAATTCAGTTTAAACCGGGGTCAGATTCTTTGTATTCTTGCAGATTCTTGGCTGAAGGTTTTTCAGATTCTGGTTCTGGTTCAGACTCTGATCTGATACATCTAAGCCACTAGAGGGCGACGTTGATCCAAACACAGAAAACTAAACTGTTTGTCACAGTTGTCAAAGTTTTAAGTCGTCACCATTCAACACATTATGTCTTGAAAGTAACAGTTCCTTTGTATTTCTGCCGATCTATAATCTATAATCTATAATCTATAATTAATAATCCGATAGATGATGTTTCTCGGTTTAATTTCACCGAGTAACGCCTGAACCGCCTCGAAAGCCTCATTTCCGAACAGCACCTGAAGGCACCACGAGAGAAGGGATAAGGACGCGTGTTAGTGCGCGTGCGCGGTCGAGGACGCAGCGGCCCTGCCTATTATGATCGCTGACGTCACTCGCCCTCCCTCTTTCTCTTGTCACCGTGAGTCTCGGGAGGTGGAGGGAGATCCCGTTTTCTTTCATCGTTTTCCTCAGAAACCGGAGTTAATCCGCACTAACGGAGACACCGGGCGACGCTTCACCGACCCCCCTCCCTGCCGGACCCGGAGAACCTCACAGAACCGCCCCAAGTCTCGGTTTTCAGACCGAGCGAGAGGAACTAAGGGCGGACTGGACAGAGAGGAAGAGCCGGGGACTGAGGCTGAACATCCGCCGCTCTCTGTGAGCAGAGCTCGGTCTGTGTGGAGCCCACGGCTCGGTCCGCTCCCCGTGGACCTGTTTTCACGCGGCTCTGCTTGTTTTCCTGTCTCAGAGTCTCCGTGGGAGCCTCCAAATCCCATTAGCTCCGACAGGAAAACACTAACTCCCCCCTCCTCCCCCTCCTCCCCCCGCGGTGGTCGCAGGGAGACCGGGTCTGTTTCCGGGCCGTGGAGCCAGGACCTGCCTCATGCTGGTGGTTCTGGACGGTTCGTGAGCCCGCTCAGCTGAAGTGAAGCCGGGATCTGGTTCTGATCCGGTCTCAGCGCTCAGACATGGTACGGTAACGTCAGAGGAGGACCGGGAAGTGAACAGAGAAGTGGGGGGGTCATTCCGGGTTGATGAGGCTGGGTCGGTACCAGGACCAGGACACGGACATGAGGTGGATGTAGCTCAGCTCCTGGTTTTATCCTCTGAGCTGGATCACCCGAGCCCCGGGGATCTGTGCTGCCTTCACGGACCCTGACCATGAGGATTGTATGAGCGGTGGAGCTGTGTTTTTCCTGTGACTCGGGCTGCTCTGGAGTGATTCTGACCCAGTGTGAACAGAACCTCTTCCTCTCTGCTGGACGCCGAGGCGCGCTCAGGGACGACATGTCGTTACGCACGGCGCTGCCCGGGAACGAGCGGAACCCGGACCATGTGAGTATGAAAACCCGGCTCCTGTGATTGTCACCTTCAGCAGCTCTGGAGGAGAAAGTAGCGAGTCATCCTGCCTCTGAGGGAGGTGATCACACCCCCCCGAACCCCCCAGGCCTGAGATTAGTCCGACACAGAGCAGACCGACAGACGCGCTAATCCCCGGCTCATGTAGGGCTGGACCGGGCTGGACCGGGCTGGACCGGGCTGGACCGGGCTGGACATGAGGAGTCCTGCACTGTAAAAATTGTTAAGCTCAATAAGTTATCATAACTTATTTTCATCATTTACTTCTAATTGACATGGTGAGTTTTGAAATTTCAACTTAATTTAATGACTTTTTGCTATGCCAACTCAAGGTTTTAAGCCAGGTCAGTGAAACGGATATTTCAATGTGTCAACACAACTTAAAAGTGTAAGTTTTCAGTGTTTACTGGGTCGCTCTCAGACTGATCACGTCACACATGAATTCTTTCGCTGTAAAAAATAGTGCCTGTTTGTCTTTAATGTGTAAGGGGCAAACAATCATCATAATATTAATAATATCTATTTAAACTTGAGCAGGTGCTCAACCTGGTCGCGATTTCCTAATAACAGAAAAAGAGATACTATGATAAGCAGTTTGAGTACAGCGAAAGCGAAATGGCGGATGACTACTGTCAGCTTGCAAGGTCGTGATCAGGTCTGGCGGCAGCAAAGCGCGTCATTTGGACTTGGAAGAGGAGAGGTGAGCTAACGGACGGGCGGGAAGTAGGATAAAACAAGGTAAGTTATTGCATTGATTTTAAAGAAATTAATGTATAACTTTAACAGTTTTTGAACACAAGAAAGCCGAGCCCAACATTAGTTCCAGTTTTCAGGCTTAAATGTCAAACTTCACTGGCTTCACACGGGAGCATGTTGGTGACTTAAGTCAGATAGATTAGCTGCTAAAAGGCTAGCCACTTAGCGCTACCATCAAAGGAACACACTCTAGCACAACCAGATAGTTTTCTTTTCTTTTAATTTAGTGCTGGGTGGGAAATCGGTATTCGCTCATCTCTCAGCGCGCTCTTGTAGCGCCGTCTGTTACACAGTAATGTGGTGGGGTTCCCCATCAACTGTCCTTTTTTCACTGGTCATTAAAATATAGCGTTTTATATGTTCGCGCAGCAGCGTTTGACTCGTGGTTCCGTGCACGCGCGCTCCGTGTGTCAGTGCAGCGTCTGCACACTGAGCAGAGCGGGTCTGCATGATTCACGTTGTTCCTGCACAGACGTGAACGTTTAAACGCGGTAGTTTTCTGCTCTCTGTCAGAACAGCAGGCTCCACAGCTAAGAGCTGATTGTCACTCACAAACAGTTAAATCTTAAACTTAAAGGCTACTCGTGTGAACTGAGTCACTCCTTATACAGAGTGACACACTGATAGCTTGAGAGGAGAGCTCTGAACATCTTTATAGGTCTAATATGAATACAGTTTTTTATGATAATAAATTAAATTAAACCCAGAAAGATTTTGGTATGGCTAATAATGGGGAGAGGTGATAGGATTTATGTTTATTAATATGAATTCTGATAATTAGTTTCAATGTTTTTAAGGAACATGAGAAATGCCAGGTTGTTTTCAGACTTCGCTTATCCCATGTGAATGAGCCACACCAAAAACTGTTGTCAGGTGGTATTTTAACACATACTGTTAACTGATATACTGTGATATTATTATTGTTGTTGTTGTTGTTGTTATTATTAATAATAATAAAAATAATTATTATTTTGCCCTATTGTAAAGCACTATCATGACATACTGGGGGAGAGCACAATTATGTACTGTCACTAATACAATAAGTGGCTATTAGAACCTCATACAACCCCACTCAAAAAAACTATCCCTGTCATGTTTTTGCTGATCTTGTAGATCTTGTAGCCTTTTTACCATGTTTTGATCATGTTGTTGTGTGTTTTAGGTGCTGTTGATTCAATTTTTGAAGTTTGACGCCAACTGTGGATGAAGTGGAGCTGTAAGTTTTGCAGTTTTGTCACTTATAGTTTAAGAACCATAGTCAGTCATTACAAAGGTGGACATGGACGTGGACGACAGGGCTTCAGCTGCATTTACCCCAACTGCCTGACTGTGCTCCAATCTCATGTGGATTTTGCAAAACATATCAAGGAGCATAAAAAAGGTTCAAATCCAGTTGCTAAACTACGCTGTGAACTTTGTACTTTTTCTGCACCAACCAACGTAAAGCAATATTTTCTTCATTTAAAGAGACATTTGAGATCACGAGAGACTGTGAATTGTCCATTTGAGGGGTGCTCTTTTAAGTCGTGTGTATTTTCAACTTTTACTGCACACAGGAGTCGATATCATCATGAGGCTAAGTTAGATGATTTAAAATCTGACCTTGTCATAAAATATCACAGTCAAGCCTTTGTAAGTGATGAAGAGGAAGACTTGAACAATTCAGTGTCATCAGATTTATTGTCTGAATCTGAATTTCAGCCTGTGCAGAACTCCATTCAGCGGAGGATTGCACTCCTTTTTCTTCGCCTACAAGCAGTTCTTCACGTGTCACAGAGAGCAATTCAGGATATTGTTGATGACTTATTTGATGTTGGTGAATATGCAGGACAAATAACTGGACAGAAAGTTGAAAATATTTTGAAGGAGCACAATTGCACATCTGAGGATTTAACAGCATCATTGACCGAAGCATTACAGAGTGCCAACCCACTTTTTTTACTTTCAAGAGAGGGGTCTCTAGGCACAGAATTTAAAAGGCAGGCATTTTATAGAAACAACTTCACTGTCATTGAGCCTGTTGAATATGTTTTGAGTCAACAAAAACGGTCTCATACTGTTGTTTATGTCCCTATTCTAAAATTACTTTCAGAACTTCTAAAAAGAGAGGAGGTATTGCATGAGTTGAAAGTGAACAGACCAGTTGAAAAATCTGGACATTACACATCATGTCTGGATGGTGAGTACTTCAAAAAAAATCAAATCCTCTCACATGAAGATATTAGTTTATGTATAACTTTGTACATTGACGATTTCGAAATCTGTAATCCCTTGGGCACCTCAAGAAAGAAACACAAAGTTTGTGGTGTGTATTGGGTACTTGCTAATTTGCCAAGAAGATACAAGTCATCGTTGTCATCTATTTACCTAGCTTTACTGTGCAAGACAGAACATATCAAAATTTATGGGTATAATAGTGTTTTGGAGCCACTGATAAAAGACATTAAATATCTAGAAACTGTTGGTGTGTTTGTTGAGAAACTTGCTTGTTATGTAAAAGGGACCATTTTATATGTGGCGGCTGACAACTTGGCTGCACACTCCTTAGGTGGGTTCCAGGAGTCTTTTAATGTTGACAAATTTTGCAGGTTTTGTTTAGTAGATCGTGAAAAAATACAGACTTGTGATGTTAGAAGTGGTACTTTTGTTTTACGAACACCAGAGTTGTATGATGAAGCTGTAAATGTGTTGAAACTGAGTGAACATGGGTCTGTTGATGGTGTCAAACAAGACTGTCCTTTTAACAGATTGACAGGTTTTCATGCATGCCAAGGCTTTCCACCGGACTTTTTACATGATGTGCTGGAAGGCATCGTTCCCAGAGAACTAAGTCTGTGTCTCGCAGATTTAATTTCTAAGAACTATTTCACTTTGGACCAACTTAATAGTGAAATACAAGACTTTCCTTTTAAATTTACAGACAAGACAAACCGCCCTCAGAAAATTCCAGCAGCTTTCCATCGGAATAAGACTCTTGGCGGTAATGGACATGAAAATTGGAGCCTTGTGCGTTTCCTTCCCCTCATCATTGGTCACTGTGTTCCAGAAGGTGAGCAAACATGGGAACTAGTTCTTGAGCTCAAAGACTTGGTGGAGTTATTGTGCACCCCATATTTCACTCCGGACTCACTTTGTTATTTACAAGCAAAAATATCAGAGCACAGGCAGTTGCTGCAGACAGTTTTCCCTGAAAAAAAGTTGATTCCCAAACACCACTTTATTGAACATTATCCACATCTTATTAAGAAGTTTGGTCCTCCAACTGAATGTTGGACAATCAGGTTCGAGGCAAAACATTCTTTCTTTAAAAGAGTTGTGCGGGATGTCAACAACTTTAAAAATATTCTGCTTACCCTTGCGTCAAGACATCAGCTCATGTTGGCACACTATCTTGAAATGCCAAGCATTTTCAAGCCAGAGATCGAGACTGCAAAGGTGTCTGATACGTGCCTTGAAGTCTTAGACGCGGCTGTCAGACAAGCCATATTTAATAGATTTGGTGATGTTGACACCGTAGGACTGACCCCTCATATCTTCCTAAATGGAACAAAGTACTCAAAGGGAATGATTCTTTCTGCTGGCAGCACAAGCGGACTACCAGACTTTGGGAGGATTTTGGAACTGTGCATTGTGTTGGCTGGTCAAGTTTGCTTCATCATCGAACCTTTTACAGCATACTATGTGGAGCATCTGCGGAGTTACCATCTTGTGAAGAAAAATCCTACTGTGTGTCTGTTGGTGAAACCAGAGGATCTCAACGACTACGTGCCCCTGTCGTCGTACTCCATTAGAGGCTGCCTCCTTGTCACTCCTAAGACCTTCTTATTGAAATAAACCTGTTGTAAGTAATCACTCACATTAAGGCTAACCAACATTAAAAATGTCTAATTGTGAGTTTTTTGACTGCCACTGCAAGGAATATGATTTGCAATGGATGGGATATTAATTTTGTGCTTTTCATTTTTATTCCATTTTCAGGTAAAAGTTGTCTACAATGCTTCTGCGGGTCATAGTGTCGGAAAGTGAAATCAGACGTCTTCCAGTTGAAGGCAGTCTTTCAAGTGTCGAGGAGCTGTATCAGGTGTTACGAACCAGCCTTGGTCTTAGGGGAAGATTTATTCTACAGTTCGAGGATCCTGATTTTAATAATCAGTTGTGCAACCTAACAGACATCAAAGACCTTCCTGTGGAACGGGCAACTTTAAAAGTCTTGTTCACAGCTGATGACTCCTCAGATTCTACACTGGACACATGCAGCCTTCTTTCCGTCAGTAGCGGGGATTCTGTCAAATGGCCTGACCCTTTCCCAATCCCACAGTTCTCACACGATGTGGAGCTGCAACTTAAAGAAGCGAACTGTAGATACATCAAGGATGGATCTGTGATGGTGATTCCCAAAGGTTTAAAGACTGATATCCTCGACATACTTGCAGACAGTATGTCAAAGATTACTGCTTATCCGGAAAGGGACCACTACGAGGGTGTAGCCAAAGCACTGGTGGAGAAGCATCCCTGTCTGCGAGAGCCTGGGTCTGAAAAGGGATGGTATTCGTGGTTTCACAGCCTGAAATTTAAGCTTGGGAACTACCGGCAAAAATTGAGTGCAGCAGGATGCCCTGAAGTGGTCATAAACAAACGAAAAGGAGGATGCTCAAAGGGAAAATGTGTCAAGAAGTCCAAGAAGGGTGAGGTGAATTACTGTCCTGATCCACCTGAAGGAGAATGTCCAGAAAACATGGAGGAGAAACGCCAGATAATGGAGGCTGAAATGCAAAAACGAGACCCTGATCTCCAGTTGTTGGAGAATCTGATGGTTGCCACATTTTCTCAGCGCAGAAGAGAGATCGTTGGAGATCAGCCACCCATCGCAGAAATAATTTCCAGATGGCCAGCTCTGTTCCATGAGAGACAGGTATTCAAATGGCTGCACTTGTACTCAACAAAGCATTTTAACCTTCCCTCCCTTACTTCTTTCTTCCTCTTTTCTTCCCTCGCTAATTTTCTCTCTCCCTAACTTACTCATTTCCTCTCTTCCCTTTCTCCTCCTCCTCCCTTATTTCCTCTAATCTTCTTCCTTTCTCACCTTTCTTTCTCCTCCCTTCTTTCATACTCCCTTTCTCTCTCTTTCCTTTTTTCTTCTCTGTGGATGTGAAGTCCTGAAGTGTTAATCATGTTATGTTGGACACTGAACTCTCCTACTGAGAAAAAAAGGTCTTTTTTTTTTTTTTTTTTTTTTTTTTTGTCTGTCTCCTCAGATTATGGCAGAATTCAAGAGGATTGTCACTGTAGACCTCCTGGAATCTTTTCTCAAAGGACTTGATGATCTGGTCCCAAGAATTCTGGAATTGTACAAAACAGCAACTAAGTCTGGAAAAAAGCAGTCACTAAAAGAAATTTTGGACTGTCTTGGCAGAGATGTAAGTGGACTCGAAAACTAGGCACCATCTTTATTTGTTATAACATTTTCATCTTACTTCATGTTTCTTTTTTCAAAGGACACAAATGAGAAAAGAAGGGCTGCTTTTCTGCTCGGTCTGCCATACTACATATCAGGCGAGGATCCATCAAATGTCATCAGGATGTGTGATGTAAGAATAGTCTTTTTAAATTTGAAAATATTAAAATGCAGTATTCACTTGAACGGACAATACTTTTTTTTTATTAATGAATGGGCTAGAGTACACACTTGAGCATAATTTTAATCTGTAAAATTGCAGGAATTTCTTTTTTGATCTTGAAAAAGGTTCTAAGTCAAGCTTCAAAATGCAGAAAGAAGAAATGGGAGTGAGACAAAAAATAAGTTTGCAATAAATTGTTCAGGTTTTTTTTTTTTTGTATCACTCCTATTTCTTCTTTTTGCATCTTGAGACTTTAATTACAGCCTTTCAAAGATCCAACAGTAACAGTGTAAAATGTAAATTTTTCCAACTTCAACTGGTCTCAAAATTTTTATCAAATGTGTATTTACTGTTGTTAGCCTCATCCTCAACAGTTTAGTGATCTGCTTCTGTTCCGTTACTATGCCCTGCTTCACCTTTAATGTTGATATAATTTTGTAAAGCTGAGGTACTTGTGGATAAAAAGGGCTAAACTTTATTTCTGTCCTTCTAGGCCCATGCTGAGAACCTGGATGAAGCCATGAGGGGGATGCAGCTTGGAATCCTGATAGGCTACGAAGGCGAACGAGGGGCTATTCCAGCTGAGATCTTCAGTGTGGCAGTGGTGGTTGAGGAGACCATCGTGCTTCACAACATTAAAGGTGTGGCACAGGGCTTTGCCATGCTAATGGGCATCATCTACTGTGTGAATCTCGAGTATCCATTTGCCATGAAGTATTCCTTTGAGTTCATCCAGAGAGTGGTAATGAAGGTCAAACCAGATCAAGCCTCTGCCAGAGTACACGGACTGAGAAACAAAATCTTGAGGTACAAACTGTAACTTCGGTCCTCTGTTTCGACAGCAGTTTCTCATGTGAAAACAAAACCTTCAGAATTGAGCTGCACCTCTGAACTGTGAGAAAAACGTTCCATTTTGATGTTCTGACTGAGATGAGGGTCTCAGATGAGCTCTGCTCTAACTCTTTGAAACTGTATATGTAATTTTATTTAGCACAAAACATGTTTTATGAATGTTAAATGCAGTTGGTAAAGTTTTAGCATCCTTAGAATTTAAAGCGCTGTTGATAATCCACTTGACGGTTGTGATGGTTCTGTGCTTTTGTACTGTGAAAAATCATTTCTTCATTATGTTTTTCTTCATGAGATGAGGGTCTCAGATGTGCTTTGTTCTTTGATTTATGCTATAGTATTTAGCACAAAAAATGTTCTATGAATGTTAAATGCACTTGGTAAAATTTTAGCTACTTCATCACTGTTTAAAAAGAACTATTAACAACCAACTTGATGGTATTGATGATTCTGTGCTCTTGCAGATGTATTTTATTTAATTTTTTAATTAATAGTATAACACTTCAACGTGAAATGCCATCTAATTTTCTTTAACCCTTCTGTTAGGAAGAATGGAAAGGATGGTAGAAGGAAGGAAGGAAGTTTTAGGTTTGTAATATGCCAAAGTTGTATTTGTTAGAAAACAAAACTAAGTTGAAGTAATTCAAATAAATGTGTTTGAAGTCGAGTTGTAAGTGTATTAAGTGTAAATGTTTAGGAAGCTGTGAACTTGCCATTATTAGTCAATATGGGATATATAAATTGAAAGCATTAGTCTACTTGATTTGCAGTTTTAAGTTCAATTGCTGCCTTAAAAACACGAGTTAATATAACTTGAAAAGGAATTTGGTATGACTATACTCAGTTAGTTACACTTAAAACAGTATGTTGAAACTGTGTGTAGCTGTATGTTCATATAACAAGAAAAAGCAAATTTTGTCAAATGGATAATCTAATATAATTGGTCGTTTTAACTCAGAGGATCAAGTTCAAACACTAAAAATGTATGAGTTAACAACTAGTATAACTGAAATTCCTGAGTTGAAATAACTTCATACTGTAGGTTTCTTTAACAGGAGAAAGTAAGTTTTTGGTAATATATTATGTTAAGTAGTGAGTTATTTAGACTCAGAGTATCAAGTTCAAACAGTAAATGATTATGAATTAAGCAACTTTTTTAACTCACCTATCTGAGTTGAAATGAAGCTTTTCTCAAAGTTGAATTTACTTATCTTTTTAAGGCAGCAATTGAACTTAATATCTTAAGTTTAACCAGCCTAATAATTTTTACAGTGTGGCTCGGTGTGCTCATTGATTGTGTTGAGAAATGCTCAGATTGGATCAATCAGAGCCTCAGACACACAGACCCTCACCTCTACCGGCGTTTCCACTGCGCATGTCTCTTCCTGACTCCTCCAGCTGATCAATAATAGATGCATCTGGTGCAGGGCCACCCTCCCTCTCCACACCCTCCCTCCACACCCTCCCTCCTGTCTCTGCATGTCCACCTCCATGATATCACCTAATCCCCCCCCCGGCCCCTTCCTCTGAGTGGCTCTAATGAAGCAGGGGAAGCTTAGTGGCATCAAATCTGCTGTGTCAGGCTAGTCTGGGTCCAGCTCTTTCTGGGTCTGCTGCAGCATCCAGGACTCGGAGCTTTGGTTACTTTGTGTTTTAACCTGTGAGCTGGTTTCTGTTTCTGTGTAACTGGGCTGTGAGGAGGATCCCACCTTTACCTGAGGGCACCCAGCTCAGAGCGGCCTGAAACATGGCTCAGCTCGCCTCCTTCCTCACACATCCTCTCCTGTCTCCTCCCGCTGGCTGAGGAGGCTGAGGAGGCTGCGTCCCGGCGCTCTGACCTCTGTGCGTGGTGCAGCGTGTTGGTCTGCTGTCTGCGGCGTGGACCCTCAGGGTTTCACTGTGACCTCTGTGACCGTGTGTACAGTCTCAGAGGGAGGAGCAGTGATGGAGCAGCTCTCTGATCATGGCTCTGAGCTGTGATGTGGGTCTGCAGCTGCAGAGAGTCATACATGAACATGAGGCTCAGGGCTGTCTGCTACACGCGTGTTCAGCCCTGACTCTTCACGTGACACAGACGCTGCGACCTGACGTGTGACTTTGAGCGTGCTCCTGCAGATTCTTGCAGCCAGGTGTTTATTGTCTCTGCTCTTTGGGACGGAGGTGGCACAACCCCAAAGTCCCCATGACGTCTCTGTTTGTGTTATCTGTGAAGAGACAAACATCCACAGCAGGCAGATCAGGGAGAGGCCAGGTGAAACATGACTCCATCAGTCACTGATCTGATGACACGCTGCTGTCGTCATTCGCTCTGTTTCGTCTGCACAGCCTCAGAAACCTCTTTAAATGAAAACTCAGCGTCTTCCTCTGTTACATCCTGTGTTAAATGTCCAAAAACACCTGAACTTTCACCTGAGGAGGAAGCTTGTGAGGGGGCTGTGCTCTGCAGGAGCTGCCAGACTCAGGTTAAAGCTCGCTGGCTGGTGTGGACTTGATTCAGTCGTCACTTCCACTCGTTCACCAACGGTTCAGAAAGTTTCCTGTAAGACATGAGGAGACAGAAACCCATTAACGACTGAGCACAGCTGTTGTAGTCTCGTTGAATCTGATCTTAAATCTAATTTTGTGGATGAATGATCATTTCCAACATGGCGTCAGCTGACGATAGGCTTCAAAACACTGCAACAGAAACAGATTGGTGACATCACAGGGACTACGTCTGTGTTTTATAAAGGCTCTGAGATTTCTTCTTGTTTGGTTGTGAAAAGAAAAAAAAGGGAAAGTTACATTTTAAAATGTGATAATAGTCACTTCAACTGATTTTAGTTATTAAACAATAACCGGTTACTCTTCTTCTCCTTCCTCCTCATCGTTTCATGGTGAGTGGCGATCAGCCTGAGGGACGTCCTCTGCCTCCAACTTTGAACCAATGAGCTACGAGGAATTAGCAAACGCTCATTTCAGCATGAGGTCGATATTTCTCTTTTCATTGGACGGTTCCTGTCGATGCTGCTGTGGAGAAGCTCTGTCCCAGATGTAGGACTCTGAAAGTGTCACAGCGCTGGTATAGATTGTTCTGGACCCCGTCAGCGTTTGGAGCAGCAGGAAAACCCCTCTCTGGTTGTGTTGGTGGTTTTCAGAGCTGATGTTGGAGAAATCACCACGTTCAGCTTCATCAGCGTCTGATGAGTGTGAATATGAAGCTGCTCTTTACTCCGCGGGCTGTGATGAAGAGCTGAGAGCACAGGAATGTTTTCTGAGAGCAGACAGCCGTGAGATTTCTCTCCCTGCTCAGCCGCACGCCGCTCGGGTTAGCAACCTCACCATGGAAACTTCAGGAGGTCCTTTATACCCTCAGATACCTCTCCATCCCCCACCCCCCACCCCCCAGACCACAACGGCTCAGAGAGTCCTCAACATGCTAACAGAGGCACAGACAGAGACACAGACAGAGACACAGACAGAGACACAGACAGAGACACAGACAGAGACACAGACAGGAGCACAGACAGAGACACAGACAGAGACACAGACAGGAGCACAGACAGGAGCACAGACAGAGACACAGACAGGAGCACAGACAGAGACACAGACAGGAGCACAGACAGAGACACAGACAGAGACACAGACAGGAGCACAGACAGAGACACAGACAGGAGCACAGACAGAGACACAGACAGGAGCACAGACAGAGACACAGACAGAGACACAGACAGAGACACAGACAGAGACACAGACAGAGACACAGACAGAGACACAGACAGAGACACAGACAGGAGCACAGACAGAGACACAGACAGAGACACAGTCAGGAGCAAAGACAGGAGCACAGACAGAGACACAGACAGGAGCACAGACAGGAGCACAGACAGAGACACAGACAGGAGCACAGACAGAGACACAGACAGGAGCACAGACAGAGACACAGACAGAGACACAGACAGAGACACAGACAGGAGCACAGACAGAGACACAGACAGGAGCACAGACAGGAGCACAGACAGAGACACAGACAGAAACACAGACAGAGACACAGACAGAGACACAGACAGAAGCACAGCAACCTGACGTGTCTCCTTCTGAGCCTCGATCATCGTCTGAGGTCATCATCAGTTAATGATGTCACATAACGCCATGTTAGCACACCTGACAGGAGCGTGACATGTTTGACAGCAGCTCCACAGTCTGCGTCTCCTCCTCAGTGTCTGCTCCTCTCTGCTCCTCCAGGTGTTTCTCCCTGACTCTTCAGAGAGGAGCTGCTCTGTCTGAGGTTGACCAAACTCCAGATGACTCCTCCTGAGGTTCAGGGCCTGATCGGCCTCTCCTGATCAATGAACCAATCATTTTATAGATAATCCTCAGAGAGGAAGTCAGTACGACTGTTTTACTGACCCGGCAGAACCCCCAATCTGTTTAATCTCCACGCCGTCTGGGCGGGCTGCGGCTGGTGGATAACCAATGAGAGGAGCGGGGAGGCTAACTAGCATAGCTGGACGTAAACAAACCTGGATCCAGGTGGACTGTTAGTGAAAAGCAGCTGCTGACGTTATTTTGTTGCTTTATTAAAAACAGCGTCAAGATGGCGTCGGCCATGTTTGTTTACCTCCTGAAGTCTCGTTTTATCTCGTGAGGATCTGTGAGATCTCATGTCCACAGCATCCACAAACACTGAGGTTAATCTGTCTGCTTCATGCTGTGGTCAGTGTGTGATTCAGGGTGTGTCGGGTTAAAAATGACTCAACTTCAGTTCAAAAACACGTCAGTGGGCGAGGGCAGGCCTGATCCACACGTCACCCACGGCTCGGTGCAGAAACGTCCTCGTCGTTTGTTCCTCATAAACTCATGAAGTCCCAGAATCTAAACTAACGTGACCAACGTTTCCTGTTTCATCAGCTGGTTATATAAGACTGTGGAAACCCAGCCAGCGAGGGTAAAGCTCGTATCCAACCTGAGGTGACCCGATCACATGACCGCGATGGTGGCGAAGGTTTAATTTGCTGGTTTTGATCCTCTTTGGTTCAGAAAGGTGCAGCTCTCCCCTGGATGAAAGTTTCTGTAGCAGAGCTGCAGGTTGATGTTTGTAGACCTGAGAGTTAATGCGTCATCCAATGCTTCCTTTACACACACTTTACACGCTTTACACACACTTTACACACACTTTACACACGCTTTACACACGCTTTACACACGCTTTACACACGCTTTACACACGCTTTCCTCTGTCTTCATGTGTTTCTGTCTCTGGTCCAGCAGACAGACGATCAGATGAAGAAGGATTCAGATCCAAACTTAACGAGAGAGAAACAAAACAACATGAACGGCTTGTTTTTGAGTTAAATCCTCAGTGTTTGCAAACTGAGACGGAAATCAGCTTCAGACTGTTTCCTCATTTCCTCCATTCACTGAGTTCACACACACACACACACACACACACACACACACACACATGTCTCTAGTGTGTGTGTGTGTTTATTCTCGTGGACCTGTTGTTTGCTCGTGGTCAGAGGGACGACCTGATGGAGTCTGTCTGTCAGGTGTGCGGCTCTCCTGACGTGTTGTGGTAATAACAGTCGTCTCCAGGTGAGGTGAGGATGGGCGTGGGGCGGTGGCGCTCTGAGTGCAGCGCTCTGACGGCGAGTGAAGCTGCTTTAACGTGTAATAATCAGGTCTGTGCTCCATGTTCCCGTGCTGCTGGGATGGACGCAGCGTTGGCTCGGGGTGAGTCACCAGGTTTCACCGCCTGTGAGAGGTTGGTGCTTGTGCTCACTTGTAGAAGGAGCTGGCGTGTTTCTCCTCCGCAGGGCAGAGCGGCGCTTTGTTTCCCTGGACAGGAGGAAAACTGAGGAGCCGTCCTGACTTGTTTCCTGGATCCTGCGCAGGTCTCACCCAGAAACTCTCAGAAACACAAACCGCATCCAGGTCAGTCACCTGGTCCACTTGGGCCCACCAGTCCGAACAGGAGCGGCGTGTGAGGCGGCGTGTTGGTGTGCGATGACCTACATTAGACACAATGCCTCTGTGCTGTTTGTTAATCCAGCAGATTAAACCCAATCTAACGTGTTTGGAGTTTGGGAGCAGCAGCTCAAAGGTCGCAGCAGTGGGTACACAGAAACGTCCGGCTGAAATCCCCGAGAGGTGACTGAGGTAACATCTGTTCAGCCGTAACATCTACTGCCCAGGTGCCCACGAGCAAGCAGCCTTTACACAGGTGTCTGTGGTGAAACCTGTGAGTGAGAGCCAAGGGGAGGAGCGGGGAGTCTGAGGGGGAACAGGTCTGTACTGGGAAAAGAGCTTAAGAGATTTGGCAGACTTTCCTCTGAACGGCTTGCTCAAGAGCACAGCGGCAGGTTTGGGGGAAATGAGGTGGTTCCTCGCCTAGATTAGGAACAAGAGCTGCCTTACTTTCCCCCCTTAGGGTTTTTCTCTGTGCCACGTTTTTCAAACCACCGCTGATCTCTACTCTTTCTGTGGATTCTTCCTCCTCCTCCTCCTCCTCCTCCTCCTCTGGTCCTCCATAGACCAGGTCTGACATGTCTGTGTCAGTGCACACAGGAAGTAGACGTGTTTCAGACTGTTTTTAGTCAATGAATGATGTGTTGAAAACTCACTGAAGCTGAATAAAACCCAGAGGATCAGAGGATCAGACGGGTCCTGGTCCAGTCTCAGGCTCAGCCCTGGTCCTGCAGTCCCTGTATCTGGTCTCAGGCTGGGACTGAGGATCAGTGACGGTCTCACTGACACACAGCTGAGTGTGTTAGCGTGGTTTCTGTATGTCAGTATGGAAATGTTTGTTTGCAGAAACCAGATCAGTCTGATCCGTGTTCCCGTTTCCTCTGAGCCTCTTTCTCCCCGTGTTGTCTGCGTGATGTGAAGCATAACCAGCTCTAACACCAAGCTTTACTGGAGCAGGATAAAAACCAGTTAGTGAGACTGTAGAGTCATCAGGAAGTTCAGGAAGTAAAAGAGTTCATGTGGAGATCTGTAAAATCTGTGTTTGCAGCAGCTCCACACGTTAAAACTCAGAGCGTCAGACTCAGAGCTGGTCCTCACCTCCTGAAGACGGATAGAGGGATGAAATGAGGAATGATAGAGGGATGATGTGAGGAATGATAGAGGGATGAAATGAGGAATGATAGAGGGATGATGTGAGGAATGATAGAGGGATGAAATGAGGAATGATAGAGGGATGATGTGAGGAATGATAGAGGGATGAAATGAGGAATGACAGAGGGATGAAGTGAAATGAGGAATGATAGAGGGATGATGTGAGGAATGATAGAGGGATGAAATGAGGAATGACAGAGGGATGAAGTGAAATGAGGAATGAAAGAGGGATGATGTAAGGAATGACAGAGGGATGAAATGAGGAATGACAGAGGGATGAAATGAGGAATGACAGAGGGATGAAGTGAAATGAGGAATGATAGAGGGATGAAGTGAAATGAGGAATGATAGAGGGATGAAATGAGGAATGATAGAGGGATGAAATGAGGAATGACAGAGGGATGAAGTGAAATGAGGAATGACAGAGGGATGAAATGAGGAATGACAGAGGGATGAAATGAGGAATGACAGAGGGATGAAATGAGGAATGACAGAGGGATGAAATGAGGAATGACAGAGGGATGAAATGAGGAATGACAGAGGGATGAAATGAGGAATGATAGAGGGATGAAATGAGGAATGATAGAGGGATGAAGTGAAATGAGGAATGATAGAGGGATGAAGTGAAATGAGGAATGATAGAGGGATGAAGTGCTGAGTCAGCGCTGCCAGCTCTGTGGTCATGACTTCCTCTAACGTGTGGACTTTAGTTTCCTGTTGCAGACGTCAGCACAGACGATCTAGGTCAAAAACTCCTTCAGTGTTTTTAAAAATGATCAACAAGATGATGAGGAATCAAACCTGGATCTGCAGGAACCTGTGAGAGGATCAGAACCTGGAAATACAGGTCCTGTGTTCTGTCAGACTGAAGCCAGAAACACCAGAGAATTAGCTTAAACCCCCTCACCTACAGGCAGGAAGGGTTATTTGGAGGTTAGGCTCTGTTCTTGGAGCTCCCTGCTCTGTATCACAGCCAAAGCCTGAGGCAGGAAGAGCACACCTCCTTTCTCCGTCATCTGCATACATGAGAAGTCAAGGCAGGGAGAGCACACCTCCTTTCTCCTTCATCTGCATACATGAGAAGTCGAGGCAGGGAGAGCACACCTCCTTTCTCCTTCATCTGCAGACATGAGAAGTCGAGGCAGGGAGAGCACACCTCCTTTCTCCTTCATCTGCATACATGAGAAGTCGAGGCAGGGAGAGCACACCTCCTTTCTCCTTCATCTGCAGACACGAGAAGTCGAGGCAGGGAGAGCACACCTCCTTTCTCCTTCATCTGCATACATGAGAAGTCGAGGCAGGGAGAGCACACCTCCTTTCTCCTTCATCTGCATACATGAGAAGTCGAGGCAGGGAGAGCACACCTCCTTTCTCCTTCATCTGCAGACACGAGAAGTCG
>NW_027437222.1:177500-185000 GCF_033239565.1 Halichoeres trimaculatus | reverse complement strand
GGAGTATGTGTGTGTGTGTGTGTGTGTGTGTGTGTGTGTGTGTGTGTGTGTGTGTGTGTGTGTGTGTGTGTGTGTGTGTGTGTGTGTGTGTGTGTGTGGTGGGGGAGGGGAGGCGGGGCCTGTGAGGCTCAGATTGATGCGAGGTCGCTGAAAATGAAGATACGGTGTGAGACAATAAGAGAGGAGGCCGGGCGAGGAGGAGGATCAGTTTCTCTGGGGGAGGGGAGAGGAGCAGGGGGTGATGATGGGGGAGGGGGGGGGGAAGGTTGGAAATAAAGGCTGAGGATAAAGAAAAACATGGTCACGGGGAAAAACCATCTCTGAGTACGTAGGCTCAGCATCTGAGGCTCAGAAACAACGAGCTGTGACTCCTGGAGTCAGAGTCTGACCCCACAGAGAGGAGACTAAAGACGTCTCCTGTCCTCAGTCCTTTATGTGTGCACATCAAGTTCTTCACTAACAACTAAATGAGATTCAAACCTGGACTGTGAGGCTGTTGTGGCGCCCCCTACAGGCCTCTTCATGCTGCGGCCATCAGATGTGACGGAGCAGGAACCTGACGGTGTTCAGCCAGCTCCAAACCCAGATCTGATGATCTCTGTTTACCCCACCGGGTGGAGGTGATGTGGTTTTGTGTGTGTGTGTGTGTGTGTGTGTGTGTGTGTGTGTTTGTGTGTGTGTGTGTGTGTGTGTGTGTGTGTGTGGACATAGAGAGGTGTTTGTGCTGAGGGCTCATCATGAGTTCCTCTGCTGTCTCTGAGCTCTGTTTGTCTCCTTGACTCCCTCTGTGAAGCCTCGTCATCCTGAGACGCCTCGTGCTCACGGAGCGATGTGCAGAGAGCCAGCGGCGCCGTGTTAACGTGCTATTAACAGGGTACAGACACGAGAGACATGAGACACGAGACAGATCAAAAACAGGGAACTGTGAGGGTTTCATGGGATGGCTCTGGTTTTTATACTCACTGACTGGAGAAAGGACGTCTGAGTCTGAGTCTCTGTGTCTGAGCCTGAGTCTGAGCTGGTCTCTGAGTCCCTGAGTTCCTGAGTCCTTAATTCTCTGACTCTCTGAGTCTCTGAGTCTCTAAATCTGAGTCTCTGAGTCTGACTCTCTGAGTCTCTGAGTCTGACTCTCTGAGTCTCTGAACCCCAGCTCGTCTCTGCTCCCTCCATCCTGCCTCCTGGTGTCTCCTCCTCCTCCTGAGATGAAGAGTTGAGGCCGGTCTGTTTCTGTGGGTATTAATGTCTCCGCCTGGTGCTGATCCGGTGCAGATGGAGGGATTAAAGTTTGAAGTTTATGCTGCGTGACCTCAGACCTCGGTCCTCATGGAGGGTCGTACGGGGTCAGGCTGAGGCTTTCTGTCCTCAGACGTCTCTGAGGAACGAGCTGAAACATAACGTACAGTTTTCAGACACATTTCCACCACGTGATGATGATGATGATGATGATGATGATGATGATGATGATGATGATGATGATGAAGTTATTCTCCTTCTTCGTCCCCTCGTTATGTCACTGAAAGCTCAGAAACTGTTCGTGAGATCCAGGTTTAAGGTCAGTCCGGCTCGAGCGTGCCACCTGTGTGCTAACGTGAAACCAGGAATGCAGACTGAGGGTCAGACCGGACTCTCAGGTGGTCTGGTTTCTACCTCTGGGTGTCTGGTACAAGCCGGGCACCATCACAAGACCACAGATCCAGAATCATAGTCACAAGGTGGTTTTAGATCCCTCTGAACCCCCCCTTCAGAATCCAGACTTCATGTGATCCTCTCAGAGCCTGAACCCGTTTCAGAGTCCTGTTAAAGTCCAGCAGAGACGCCCAAAGAGGAACACTTGGTTTTTATCGTCAAAGGTTAAAACGTTGGTCCCTGAGTCTCCAGGAGCTGCTGGGGGTCTGGCTCTGAGGAGGGGTCTGCAGCAGCTCCTCAGTGTCTGAAGGTGGCGCTGTGTGTAGCGTGTGTGTTTACGCTCCGCCTCTCAGCGCCTCAGTGTTTGACGTTTCCTCCCTCTGTGTCTCCTCAGCACACCTCCCTGTCAGCCAGCCGCTCGGAGAAGGGCTCCAGCTGGTCCAACCGATCCCTGGGAGCCAGATGTCGAAACTCCATCGCCCTGTGCTCGGACGAGCAGCCGCACATCGGGAACTACCGGCTGCTCAAAACCATCGGCAAGGGCAACTTCGCCAAGGTCAAGCTGGCACGCCACATCCTGACGGGCAGAGAGGTGAGTCAGTGACACGCAGCAGGTTGGGGTGTTGATGCTCCTCCTGTCAGCACTCCTGGTGTCTCAGGATGCAGCTTTAAAGGGCTGTTCTGTAGAGTTTTAGCCTTCCTCAGTGAACTCACAGCGCTCTGAAACAGTCTGCTCTCACGGCGTGCTCCGAGCAGACGCCATGTTTGCTCCGTCCTCCTCTCTCCTGTGGAGGAATCTCCAAAAACAAAGATGGTGATTTTAGAAACTCTCAGACTTGGAGGAAAACAGGGAGCAGTGTTTCCTGTGGAGTTAGGGTCAGTCTGAGGAGGAGATTCTTCAGGAGTTTGTGTTTGGATCGAGTTTGATCAATGTTTTGTGTCGTGTGTGAAATTTGTTCTTTTTCTTCATCGTCTCTTTCTTTGTTTCCTCAGGTCGCCATCAAGATCATCGACAAGACACAGCTCAACCCCACCAGCCTGCAGAAGGTGAGGGACTCCTCTGACTCCTCTCTGACTTCTCCCTGACTCCTTTCTGTGTCCCACTCCTCTCTGACTCCTCTCTGAGTCTGACTCCTCTCTGACTCCTCTCTGACTCTGACTCCTCTCTGACTCCTCTCTGACTCTGACTCCTCTTTGACTGCTTTCTGACTCTGACTCCTCTCTGACTCCTCTGTGTGTCTGACTCCTCTTTGACTCCTTTCTGACTCTGACTCCTCTCTGACTCCTTTCTGTGTCCCACTCCTCTCTGACTCCTTTCTGTGTCCCACTCCTCTCTGACTCCTTTCTGTGTCCCACTCCTCTCTGACTCCTGTCTGACTCTGACTCCTCTCTGGCTCCTCTCTGACACCTCTCTGACTCTGACTCCTCTCTGACTCTGACTCCTCTCTGACTCCTCTCTGACTCTGACTCCTCTCTGACTTCTGTCTGACTCTGACTCCTCTCTGACTCCTCTCTGACTCCTCTCTGACTCTGACTTCTCTCTGACTTCTGTCTGACTCCTCTCTGACTTTGACTCCTCTCTGGCTCCTCTCTGACACCTCTCTGACTCTGACTCCTCTCTGACTCCTCTGTGTGTCTGACTCCTCTTTGGCTCCTTTCTGACTCTGACTCCTCTCTGACTCCTCTCTGACTCTGACTCCTCTCTGACTTCTGTCTGACTCTGACTCCTCTCTGACTCCTCTCTGACTCTGACTCCTCTCTGACTTCTGTCTGACTCCTCTCTGACTTTGACTCCTCTCTGGCTCCTCTCTGACTCCTCTCTGACTCTGACTCCTCTCTGACTTCGACTCCTCTCTGGCTCCTCTCTGACACCTCTCTGACTCTGACTCCTCTCTGACTCCTCTGTGTGTCTGACTCCTCTCTGACTCCTGTCTGACTCTGACTCCTCTCTGACTCCTCTCTGACTCCTCTCTGACTCCTCTCTGGCTCCTCTCTGACACCTCTCTGACTCTGACTCCTCTCTGACTCCTCTCTGACTCCTCTCTGACTCTGACTCCTCTCTGACTCCTCTCTGACTCCTCTCTGACTCCTCTCTGACTCCTCTCTGACTCCTCTCTGACTCTGACTCCTCTCTGACTCTGACTCCTCTCTGACTCTGACTCCTCTCTGACTCCTCTCTGACTCCTCTCTGACTCCTCTCTGACTCCTCTCTGACTCCTCTCTGACTCTGACTCCTCTCTGACTCTGACTCCTCTCTGACTCCTCTTTGACTCCTCTCAGGGTGGGGTTGTGTATCTGAGGTGTGCTGTGTTAATCTCAGTGTGTGTGTTGTATTGTTGTGTACAGTCGCCTCCTCACATGTTTTTCTCTGATGACTGTGACCCAGCAGCTGTCTGACCTCTGACCTCTGACCTTTGACCTTTGACCTCTTGTTGTGAGGCTCAGTGTTTCTGTGAGCGGCTGCAGACTGAGCTGAGACAAACTTCTCTTCAACTTCTCTTCAACGTTCAGACTGAGCCACAGGAAGCTCTGAAAGATCAACTTCCTGTAGACGAGTCAGTGTCTGAGCGACAGAACCAAGTGTCTGAGTTTCAGCTTCTTCAGTTTGAGCAGCTCAAACTTCAGACTCCTGAGACCCAGAGAGTGTGTTTAGAGAGTCCTCTGCAGAGATAAACATTTGGGACCTGGTCTGACTCAGATCCAGACTGTGGTTCAGCTCTCTGCTCCCTGTCTGGGTGAGGTGGAGCAGACCACGTGTTGAAATGAAGTTTCCATGAACGGTGCTCTGAGCCGTGTCTGACGGTTAGATACTCACAGAGTCTGAGTCACACCATGAAGCCCGTCTCTGAACATGCAGATGTTCACACATCGTCCCGTGGGATCAGGTCCCTGGTTGTGGTTTTGTCCTGGTCTGTGGTTTCTGTTCTCACGGCTCGTACAGCGCCCTCTTTGTTCCTCTGCTGACCCAGCCCTGGTCTTATCTGGGTCCAGGTCTTCATCAAACACGTCCCTCTCCCCCCGATCGATGCTGCGTCACACACACTTCCTGCTGTGATATTGACGGAGGCTGAGCTGGTTAGCTAACCGCTCTGCCTGGATCGACTGCTCAGAGCCCGGTTATTGACGCTGTCTGGCTCTGTGTGGTCCACTGTGAGTCCACCTGGCCTAGATCCTGGTCTGGATTTATCAGCGTTTTTCTCACAAACACAAAGAAAAGAGGAATAAATCCTGGAGATGAAGCGTCTCCAGCAGCCGTGGTCATTTCCAGTGAACTCATCACGCAGCGCTAACACATCTGTCAGGGTGTCGCCCAGCTCCGTCTTAATCTGCTCCTCCTCCTTTAATCCAGTCGTGATGAGGGACAGTCAGGGTCAATCAGGTCATGTGACTTTTATCTGAAACGCAGTTTGTGGCTGTGTCTGGTTGTGATGTGGTGAAACTCCCAGACGATGGTTTCAGGGCGTCTGAGAGCTGCTTTACTTTTTCATTAGACGATAAAACACTTCCAGGATGACTTTAAAAAGTTTCAGAGCTGACTGCCCAGAGAGACAGAGATACAAACAGAGATAAAAACAGAGATACAAACAGAGATTAACGCAGAGATTAACACAGATTATGGGCAAACTTTTCAGCTAAAGCTAGGAAATAAACTGTGAACATGTCCACCTGTTTATTATATTAAACTAACGACGTCAGCAGTGCCGTGTTAATAAATAGATGTCATCCCTTTGTGTCTGCAGGAAGCTGTTTGAATAATCTGGGATTAGTCAGCAGTTACTGATGTTTTCACCTGTTAAACAAAATATCAGGTATCAGTAAAAACATTCAGAGGAGCTGGGAGCGACTTCAGTCTGCTCTGATACTGAGAATAAACAATTAGAAAAACCTTCCTTGGTGCCGATAATCCCATCTTGAATCCTGGATTATGATCTGGTTTATGTTTTTAGAAATGAGACCTTTTGAGGATCTCTTAGAAAGTCGTCAGAGGGACTGTTAAAAAAGAAATAAATACTCAGTAACTGAGAGAGAGGCTCAGAGGAAGTGGATAAACTTGGTGTGAAGGAGCTGGTTTCAGTGTTTAACAGTTTTAATCTCATGATGAGAGTAATCTGAGTCAGATTAATGGTTTTTATCAGCTGGTGACTTGTTGGGCAGCTCGTACGGTGTCATTGAGGAAAGAAGCGTGGAAACGTGGCGTCGTGGTCGTTCGTCCTCGGCGTGCAGACTGATCGTGGTTTCCTCTCCTCTCTCAGATTATTTCCCTCTCTCCTTCCTCTTCGCTCTTCGCTCTCCGTGTCCCACTTCCTGTCACGCTCCCTGGGGTGTGTTGTGGTTGTAGCTGTGATAATCTGGCTCTTCTCTCTGCTCGACACCCCCTCCCCTCACTCTGAACACACAGACTGGAGCTTTCAGTGTTTTGGAAACTTTCAGGTTTCAGGAAGGACGGAGAGGCCAGGGTTAACGACCCGAGCAGAGACGGAGGCTTTATCCTCAGGCCCTGACAGGAACGACCATGGAGCAGACGTGTTGGATCATCACAGGCTGGACGTGGAGGAGAGAAATCTCTCTGGTTGGATTTGGTTTGGCAGTGATTTTATAACAGAGCAGAAACAGGAAACGACCAAACAACTTCCTGTCTTCAGTCGGTGAGGGCTGTGAAGTGTCGATCGACCCTCATCGCTGCTGTTTGGTGTCAGTTTGACGTACCGTGGGCTTTGACCGTACACCGCCATCGTCTCTGTGATGTCACTCATCTGTTCCTGATGCAGAGTTTTTAAACATGTCGTTGGTGGATCCAGCTCAGAAACACTGACCCCAGCTCTGTGGACCCTGGCCCTTTAAGGAGGCGGACTGTGTGCTGATGGAGAGACGAGACGTTCAGACACAAACTGTTCCCTGAACCAGGCTGTAAACTGGTTTCTGATGTGAAGACCTGGTTTTTGTCTCTGTTTGTGGTGTGAAGTAAAAACAAAGTCACACCGATTTATGCTAACCGCTAGCATATCAATGCAATTAAGCAGATACGTTAGCATCAAGCTAGCTCTATTTTGTTGGTATAGTTTTTGGTAAAAAAGCAGATTCATACCTCGCTGAGTGTGGTGGATTGGAGCCTCCTGTGAGACTGTGATGTTCAGTTCATCAGTCAGACTTTGAGCTGAAAATCCTGAACCAGAGTTTTCTACGACAACTGTTAGCTAGCAGCTAAGCTAAGCTAGCTGCTGCAGACCAGTCAACGTGAGGTCCAACAGCTACAGCGTGAATCCTGACCATCTGTCTGTCTGTCTGTCCGTCTGTCGTAACCTTGGGAACAGGAGGTTTCTGTCGGCCTCCATTCAGGACTGTGTCTGTGCACAAAAGAGGACTGTGTGTGTGTGTGTGTGTGTGTGTGTGTGTGAGTGTGTGTGTGTGTGTGTGTGTGTGTGTGTGTGTGTGTGTGTGTGTGTGTGTGTGTGTGTGTGTGTGTGTGTGTGTGTGTGTGTGTGTGTGTGTGTGTGTGTGTGTGTGTGTGTGTGTTGGTCCCCTCTCTGGCCCCTCAGCCCAGGTCCTGAATTCCAGACAGAAGAACAAAAGGGGGGCGGCTCAGCTGAGCCCAGCAGAGCGGGGCGGCTCTGGGGTCTGGGGTCTGGGTCTGGGTCTGAGGTCTGGGTCTGGGGCCTGGGTCTGGGGTCTGGGTGATGTGGAGGCCTTGGTACAGGAGCAGGGACCCTTAGAAAGAAGATAGCAGTGTCCTGAGTGTGTGGCGGTGCACGGGGACTCATCAGCCAATCAGGGACAGAGGCAGACCAGGAGTTCATGTCCTCAGGAGAAGGAGCAGAAGGAGCAGAAGGAGCAGAGGAGCAGAGGAGTGACAGGATCACCTCCTCAGACATCCTC